>NC_138296.1:19082500-19267500 GCF_965601325.2 Salmo salar
CAACAGTCCCTCACTGTTCCAGGCTGTCTCTTCGCTCTCCTCCTGCCCTTGGGACAGCATCTCCCATTGACCAGTGTGTTAGGATCCATAGTATCCCTGTGTGGTGGTGGGAGGTGGGTCCTAGTGGGTGGTGCAGTCTGGCCTTCCTGTTGCCCTGAGCGGATAAAGCAGAGCCTCTGTCCTGTCCTGACAGAGATGCCCCTGTACTCCACTGGGAGACTGGGAGAGTCTATTTGCTCTGTGTGTCTAACTGACTGACTGACTGTGCTGGGGGAGAGAGAGAGGAGGGAGAGAAGGGAGCTAGACTGGACATATGCCCTCAGGCAACAACTTCACCTCCCACTAGTCTACTTTCTCTCATTCACCTTTCTCCCTCTTCTCCCTCTTCTTTCTCCTCTCACTCATCTCTACCCCCTCTCCTCTTCTCTACCCTCTGTCCTCTTCTCTCTCCTTTCACTCATCTCTATCCTCTGTCCTCTTCTCTACCCTCTGTCCTCTTCTCTCTCCTTTCACACATCTCTACCCCCTCTCCTCTTCTCTATCCTCTGTCCTCTTCTCTCTCCTCACTCATCTCTACCCCCTCTCCTCTTCTCTATCCTCTGTCCTCTTCTCTCTCCTCTCACTCATCTCTACCCCCTCTCCTCTTCTCTATCCTCTTCTCTCCTCTCACTCATCTCTACCCTTGTCGTGCCCTCTTCACAACTGTCTTAGTGTGTTTTGACCATGATAGTTTGTTGGTGATGTGGACACCAAGGAACTTCAAACTCTCAACCTGCTCCATTACAGCCCCATAGATGTGAATGGGGGCATGTTCAGCCCTCCTTTTCTTTTCTACAATCATCTCCTATGATCTGTATCAGAGAGCTATGACCTGTATCTGAGAGATATCTAAGAGATATGACCTGTATCTGAGAGATATCTGAGAGCTATGACCTGTATCTGAGAGATATCTGAGAGCTATGACCTGTATCTGAGAGATATCTGAGAGCTATGACCTGTTTCTGAGAGATATCTGAGAGCTATGACCTGTATCTGAGAGATATCTGAGAGCTATGACCTGTATCTGAGAGATATCTGAGAGCTATGACCTGTTTCTGAGAGATATCTGAGAGCTATGACCTGTATCTGAGAGATATCTGAGAGATATGACCTGTATCTGAGAGATATGACCTGTATCTAAGAGATATCTGAGAGATATCTAAGAGATATGACCTGTATCTGAGAGATATCTGAGAGCTATGACCTGTATCTGAGAGATATGACCTGTATCTAAGAAATAGATATCTGAGAGATATGACCTTTATCTGTGAGATATCTGAGAGCTATGACCTGTGCCTGAGAGATATCTGAGAGATATGACCTGTATCTGAGAGATATTTGAGAGCTATGACCTGTTTCTGAGAGATATGACCTGTATCTAAGAGATATGACCTGTATCTGAGAGATATGACCTGTATCTGAGAGATATGACCTGTGTCTGAGAGATATGACCTGTATCTGAGAGATATGACCTGTATCTGAGAGATATGACCTGTATCTGAGAGATATGACCTGTATCTAAGAGATATGACCTGTATCTGAGAGATATCTGAGAGCTATGACCTGTGTCTGAGAGATATCTGAGAGATATGACCTGTGTCTGAGAGATATGACCTGTATCTAAGAGATATGACCTGTATCTGAGAGATATGACCTGTATCTGAGAGATATGACCTGTATCTGAGAGATATCTGAGAGCTATGACCTGTATCTGAGAGATATCTGAGAGCTATGACCTGTGTCTGAGAGATATCTGAGAGATATGACCTGTATCTGAGAGATATCTGAGAGCTATGACCTGTGTCTGAGAGATATCTGAGAGATATGACCTGTATCTGAGAGATATGACCTGTATCTAAGAGATATGACCTGTATCTGAGAGATATGACCTGTACCTGAGAGATATGACCCGTATCTGAGTGATATGACGTTGTATCTGAGAGATATGACTTGTATCCTCGAGATATATTTTATTTAACCTTTATTAAAATAGGCAAGTCAGTTAAGAACAATTTCTTATTTAAAATGACGGAGTACCCCGGGCGACATTGGGCCAATTGTGCGCCGCCCTATGCGACTCCCAATCACGGCCAGTTTTGATATAGCCTGGAATCTAACCAGGGTCTGTAGTGACGCCTCTAGCACTGAAATGCAGTGCCTTAGACCACTGCGCCACTCGGGAGCCCACATGACCTGTATCTAAGAGAGAACATGGACAGGTTTGAGGAAGAGGACTGTGAGACATGAGGCTTCATGTGGATGACGGCATTACTTCATCAATGATGAAAGGACCAGGATGAACCACTCTGAGAGTGGAGGGACACTCTCCAGTGTTTCTGTAACAGTGGTCCCTGGTCTGATGCTGACAGCTATAACCATCCTGTAACAGTGGACTCTGGTCTGATGCTGACAGCTGTAGCCGTCCTGTAACAGTGATCCCTGGTCTGATGCTGACAGCTATAACCATCCGTAACAGTGGACTCTGGTCTGATGCTGACAGCTATAACCATCCTGTAACAGTGGACTCTGGTCTGATGCTGACAGCTATAACCATCCTGTAACAGTGGACTCTGGTCTGATGCTGACAGCTATAACCATCCTGTAACAGTGGACTCTGGTCTGATGCTGACAGCTATAACCATCCTGTAACAGTGGACTCTGGTCTGATGCTGACAGCTATAACCATCCTGTAACAGTGGACTCTGGTCTGATGCTGACAGCTGTAGCCGTCCTGTAACAGTGGTCCCTGGTCTGATGCTGACAGCTGTAGCCGTCCTGTAAGAGTGGTCCCTGGTCTGATGCTGACAGCTGTAGCCGTCCTGTAACAGTGGTCCCTGGTCTGATGCTGACCGCTGTAGCCGTCCTGTAACAGTGGATCTCTGGTCTGATGCTGACAGCTATAACCATCCTGTAACAGTGGTCCCTGGTCTGATGCTGACTGCTGTAGCCGTCCTGTAAGAGTGGTCCCTGGTCTGATGCTGACTGCTGTAGCCGTCCTGTAAGAGTGGTCCCTGGTCTGATGCTGACAGCTGTAGCCATCCTGTAAGAGTGGTCCCTGGTCTGATGCTGACTGCTGTAGCCGTCCTGTAAGAGTGGTCCCTGGTCTGATGCTGACAGCTGTAGCCGTCCTGTAACAGTGGTCCCTGGTCTGATGCTGACAGCTGTAGCCGTCCTGTAAGAGTGGTCCCTGGTCTGATGCTGACAGCTGTAGCCGTCCTGTAACAGTGGTCCCTGGTCTGATGCTGACAGCTGTAGCCGTCCTGTAACAGTGGTCCCTGGTCTGATGCTGACAGCTGTAGCCGTCCTGTAACAGTGGTCCCTGGTCTGATGCTGACAGCTGTAGCCATCCTGTAAGAGTGGTCCCTGGTCTGATGCTGACAGCTGTAGCCGTCCTGTAACAGTGATCCCTGGTCTGATGCTGACAGCTATAACCATCCTGTAACAGTGGACTCTGGTCTGATGCTGACAGCTGTAGCCGTCCTGTAAGAGTGGTCCCTGGTCTGATGCTGACAGCTGTAGCCGTCCTGTAACAGTGGTCCCTGGTCTGATGCTGACAGCTGTAGCCGTCCTGTAACAGTGGTCTCTGGTCTGATGCTGACTGCAGTAGCCGTCCTGTAAGAGTGGTCCCTGGTCTGATGCTGACAGCTGTAGCCATCCTGTAAGAGTGGTCCCTGGTCTGATGCTGACTGCTGTAGCCGTCCTGTAAGAGTGGTCCCTGGTCTGATGCTGACAGCTGTAGCCGTCCTGTAACAGTGGTCCCTGGTCTGATGCTGACAGCTGTAGCCGTCCTGTAACAGTGGTCCCTGGTCTGATGCTGACAGCTGTAGCCATCCTGTAACAGTGGTCCCTGGTCTGATGCTGACAGCTGTAGCCGTCCTGTAACAGTGGTCCCTGGTCTGATGCTGACAGCTGTAGCCGTCCTGTAACAGTGGTCCCTGGTCTGATGCTGACAGCTGTAGCCATCCTGTAAGAGTGGTCCCTGGTCTGATGCTGACTGCTGTAGCCGTCCTGTAACAGTGGTGTGGTGTTCAGATTGTTCAAAGGAGACTAAAGGTAAAGCTTGAATGACCACACATGGACCTGAAACCAACTGCTTGAAACCAACATTAGAGGGGAGCAGGACACATGGGCTGGTGGGAGACTAACATTAGAGGGAGAGGACAATGGGTGGTGGGAGACTAACATTAGAGGGGAGAGGACAATGGGTGGTGGTAGACTAACATTAGAGGGAGAGGACAATGGGTGGTGGGAGACTAACATTAGAGGGGAGAGGACAATGGGTGGTGGGAGACTAACATTAGAGGGGAGAGGACAATGGGTGGTGGGAGACTAACATTAGAGGGGAGAGGACAATGGGTGGTGGGAGACTAACATTAGAGGGAGAGGACAATGGGTGGTGGTAGACTAACATTAGAGGGAGAGGACAATGGGTGGTGGGAGACTAACATTAGAGGGAGAGGACAATGGGTGGTGGTAGACTAACATTAGAGGGAGAGGACAATGGGTGGTGGGAGACTAACATTAGAGGGAGAGGACAATGGGTGGTGGTAGACTAACATTAGAGGGAGAGGACAATGGGTGGTGGGAGACTAACATTAGAGGGAGAGGACAATGGGTGGTGGGAGACTAACATTAGAGGGAGAGGACAATAGGTGGTGGGAGACTAACATTAGAGGGGAGAGGACAATGGGTGGTGGTAGACTAACATTAGAGGGAGAGGACAATGGGTGGTGGTAGACTAACATTAGAGGGAGAGGACAATGGGTGGTGGGAGACTAACATTAGAGGGAGAGGACAATGGGTGGTGGGAGACTAACATTAGAGGGAGAGGACAATGGGTGGTGGGAGACTAACATTAGAGGGGAGAGGACAATGGGTGGTGGGAGACTAACATTAGAGGGAGAGGACAATGGGTGGTGGGAGACTAATAGGACAACAAGAGAGAATCAGCAACAGAGGAAAAATCCCCAAAGCGCTGAGAAAAACCATCTTGCTTAAACTCAGACACAAACTTCCTCTCTCTCTCCCTCCCTCCCTCCCTCCCTCCCTCCCTCCCTCCCTCCCACTCACACACACACAAACATATACACCTCCGAACAAAGGTGGCATTTTTCTCAGGAAGGGTCAGCAGTTCCCTCCATCAGACAGGGGCTTGTTCTTGGTCGGAGGGAGCTAGGAGCTGGGCTGCCCAATCTCAGGCCACCCTCCCCTAGCTCCCGTGGCTCCGACTGGTCCCCTCCACCGGCCCCCTCCAACACCGGCCCCCTCCCACCCCAGAGACAAGCTCCCCATTGTTCCTGCACCACTAATAAGTGACAGTTCTCCTGGTCAGAACCAACTTTAGAGACATTCTAAACACACACACACACAGAGACAAAGAGGTTTTTGAAAAGTCATGGGACAGTTATTTCTGGTATGGTTGATGATGTCAATGGGAATAAATGCATTTCCTCACAGAGCAGTTCGTTTCCACAGTCCGTGGGAAACCAGTGTCCCGTCTTTAGATTAAGTCAAGATGTACAAACCACACATTTACTATGAACATGCACAATTATGTCATAAATTAATCTCCTATTCAATTTCCCTTCAGTCACTTCAGAAGGCCATGACCTCCTCCACTCTACAGTTCACCTGGAGGTCATGTACACCAGGGTGCCACCTGCACACACACACACACACACACACACACACACACACACCCCCCCCCCCCGTGTTAGCAGACCAGAGACAGTGCAGTGCACTACCCAAGGTGAACCTTCAGTCAGTTTGGACATGATAAATCACCACTGAGCCTAAGCCTATAAACACACCATTAACACACCATTAACCTGCTGCTCCACCGCAGTAACATGGTCTGTTTACCTTCAAGCGCCATTCATCACGGGGACTATGACACTCCTCCTGCTGCAGGTCTGTATTGGCACGCTAGCACACGGCAGGTCCTGGTGCACGGATTCTGTCACGAGAC
Source organism: Salmo salar (assembly GCF_965601325.2). NCBI lineage: Eukaryota > Metazoa > Chordata > Actinopteri > Salmoniformes > Salmonidae > Salmo > Salmo salar. The sequence goes on from NC_138296.1 coordinate 19,088,508, forward strand.
CCGTACAGCCCTGTGAGTAGAGTACACACGGCCAATGGTCCCTAACGTTCGGTGAATGTTCCCTCGGTGTTGTAGGACGATCACAGCCCCTCCTGCAGGCCTGTCTGGGCCTATATCCACAGAGTGGCTCGACGTAGGAGTGCTACTACTCTGAATAAGATTATATTGACAGGGGGGACCTGATCCTAGATCATCACTCCTTTGATACACTTTGTGAATACACAAACACTTTGTCACTGAGGCAGATACAGGTCTGTGAGTAGAGTACAGAGTACACAACTCCCTGTGGTCTGAACGTTCCCTGAGTGTTGTGCAAACTGAGGTAATGTCCCATGACCGCAGCGCATCAAAGGCTTTTACATACAGAACAAGACAAATGCTACAGAAACACTAGCTACACAGGACGGCTACAGTGGAGTGTCCGTCCTTTCTGCCGAAGCAAGTGTCAACGTTTCTGTGAGCGTTTTCCTGTCCTATCAATGTTTCAGTGTGTGGTGTAAAATAATCTGTCAGTATTTTGTGTACAAATCCCTCACAGCAGCGTTATAAATGGATACTGTATGTCTAGATATTACCATGTTACAACTGTTGATCCTATTTAGAGGGTTAGGCTTTGCAATGAGGCCAAAAAATACTGCAAAATCTACAGACAACGCCACACTCCATACGTAAAAGGGCAACACACTCCATAAGTAAAAGGGCAACACACTCCATACGTAAAAGGGCAACACACTCCATAAGTAAAAGGGCAACACACTCCATAAGTAAAAGGGCAACACACTCCATAAGTAAAAGGGCAACACACTCCATAAGTAAAAGGGCAACACACTCCATAAGTAAAAGGGCAACACACTCCATAAGTAAAAGGGCAACACACTCCATAAGTAAAAGGGCAACACACTCCATAAGTAAAAGGGCAACACACTCCATAAGTAAAAGGGCAACACACTCCATAAGTAAAAGGGCAACACACTCCATAAGTAAAATGGCAACACACTCCATACGTAAAAGGGCAACACACTCCATAAGTAAAAGGGCAACACACTCCATAAGTAAAAGGGCAACACACTCCATAAGTAAAAGGGCAACATACTCCATAAGTAAAAGGGCAACACACTCCATAAGTAAAAGGGCAACACACTCCATAAGTAAAAGGGCAACACACTCCATAAGTAAAAGGGCAACACACTCCATACGTAAAAGGGCAACACACTCCATAAGTAAAAGGGCAACACACTCCATACGTAAAAGGGCAACACACTCCATAAGTAAAAGGGCAACACACTCCATAAGTAAAAGGGCAACACACGCCATAAGTAAAAGGGCAAGACACTCCATAAGTAAAAGGGCAACATACTCCATAAGTAAAATAAACTCCATAATATCTGTTGACTGCAGTTGTGGCAAATGTCTCCATTTGGCTTGGAGGTTGCGTTGCCAAAATACCTGAGACTTTCAGTAATGAGAGAATGACTTGTAGCAAAACATCAGTGAAGTAAACGTCGACTTCTTAACTGAGTCTGACCCTGTTGTGAATGCCTCTCACCGCTGTGGTTCACCACAAGCCTATCGTATGACACTGCAGCCAACTCCTTCAACTCTGCAAGAAAGCTAGTTCCTAATTTACTGCTCTCAGACTCATTTTAAGCAGCTATAGGCCGAGTCCAAAAAATGAAAGAAACTCAACAACCTAAAATGTGATTTCCTGAAATGTTCTGTGTTGTGACAGGCAGGCCTGGCTGGGGAGTGTGGTGTGTTGTGCTCTGTTGGTCTGTGCAGACAGTGTACCTCTCCAGGCCTGGCTGGGGAGTGTGGTGTGTTGTGCTCTGTTGTGTGGTGCAGACAGTGTACCTCTCCAGGCCTGGCTGGGGAGTGTGGTGTGTTGTGCTCTGTTGTGCTGTGCAGACAGTGTACCTCTCCAGGCCTGGCTGGGGAGTGTGGTGTGTTGTGCTCTGTTGTGCTGTGCAGACAGTGTACCTCTCCAGGCCTGGCTGGGGAGTGTGGTGTGTTGTGCTCTGTTGGTCTGTGCAGACAGTGTACCTCTCCAGGCCTGGCTGGGGAGTGTGGTGTGTTGTGCTCTGTTGTGCTGTGCAGACAGTGTACCTCTCCAGGCCTGGCTGGGGAGTGTGGTGTGTTGTGCTCTGTTGGTCTGTGCAGACAGTGTACCTCTCCAGGCCTGCACCACACAGATCCAGGTCAGCCTAGCCGTGTGCAGGACAGATGCCGGGTGCGAGACGGGTCCCGTAAACAGAGCACCGACACACATCCCTCCCGGAAGAAGAAGAGGCTCAAGCGAAGAAGGAAGCGGAATAAAAACGACATTAAAAACACCCAGTGTTTTGTCAAGGCCCGCTCGTTGACACAAAGTCCGTCTCTGTGTCCCTCTCGGGGTGCCCTGATAAAGGAATGATTGTGTGTCGGGGGCTCTGACTGAGTTTATTTGACACTCCAGCTCCTTTTGTGGAGGCAAGTGTCCCACCGCCAATGGCCTCCATGAGAGTCACTTGGCGTTGGACAGAGGGTCCCTCTTCAGAGGAGAAAGGGCTCTTGTTTGGGGAAGATTTTAATGGGGGAGGGGTTGCAGGGGGGTTGGAGGGGTGGATGGGGGGTGCTGCTCTGCCCTCTGTGGTGTATACAGGGAGGCATATAGTGGGGTCTCTGTCCCCGGACCTCAACAATAGACTGAATTCTTTACTGCTAAGGAACTGGAGGTGGAGAAGGAGAGAGATGGAGGGGTGGGGGTTAGGAGAGGAGATGCTTCTTAAGGACTGAGGAGGCATCTTGAGAGAGAGAGACAGAGAGAAAGAGACAGAGACAGAGACAGAGAGAAAGAGACAGAGACAGAGACAGAGAGAAAGAGACAGAGACAGAGACAGAGAGAAAGAGACAGAGACAGAGACAGAGACAGAGAGCGAGAAAGAGACAGAGAGCGAGAGAGAGAGAGACAGAGACAGAGAGCGAGAGAGAGAGACAGAGACAGAGACAGAGAGCGAGAGAGAGACAGAGACAGAGAGCGAGAGAGAGAGAGACAGACAGACAGAGAGCGAGAGAGCGACAGACAGAGAGCGAGAGAGCGAGAGAGTGACAGACAGAGAGCGAGAGAGCGAGAGAGCGACAGACAGAGAGCGAGAGAGCGAGAGAGCGACAGACAGAGAGCGAGAGAGCGAGAGAGCGACAGACAGCGAGAGAGCGAGAGAGCGAGAGAGCGAGAGACAGACAGACAGACAGACAGACAGACAGACAGACAGACAGACAGACAGACAGACAGACAGACAGACAGACAGACAGACAGACAGACAGATAGACAGATAGACAGATAGATAGATAGATAGATAGATAGATAGATAGATAGATAGATATAGATAGATAGATAGATAGATAGATAGATAGATAGATAGATGATAGATAGATATGTGCAGCCCAGAGCTCCCAGGGACGTAGAGTAAAGAGACTTAACAGCTTTGAAATGACAAACCATTCAAAGTGACACAGAGAACTCATAATGAGTTGTGAGCATCTATCCTCATTGGCAGAAGTGCTGCAGTACGCCATGGTAAATACCATATCCAGTTATCAAGCTGTAGCCTGCTGGTGAGAAGTCTATGGGACACACAGAGCTACACAGGAAACACAGTGCTTCAACCCTAGATAAGGTCCACTGGCTATCATCATGTAAACAGGCACACACACAAAACAGCATTTATCTCACATTGTCCTTAATGACAATGGGGAAAAGTGAGACCAATACTTTGGTATGGTGACCACTTAATCCCAAAACAAATGTATGAAATAATTGGACCACAGCAAGTGATATGCATACGAAGGAGAGTGAATAGACTACATTTCATATAGTCTGTAACCATGCAATTACCCATTTTTACCCATTGCATGTGTTGGCCTAAATTGTCTGCATGACATCATTAGCATGTGATGATGACAGTTGCATTGAAAGGCTTCCCTGTGTCATAGCAACCACTCCCAAGTTATTTACTCACAGCTGAGTTGAGTGATATGGGAGAGGTGACAAGCCTGAACACTGAGTGTACAAAACATTAAGAATACCTGGCCTTTCCATGACAGAGACTGACCAGGTGAATCCAGGTGAACGCTATGATACTCTATTGATGTCTGTCATTGATGTCACTTGTTAAATCCACGTCAATCAGTGTAGATGAAGGGGAGAAGACAGGTTAAAGAAAGATTTTTAAGCCTTGAGACAATTGAGACATGGATTGTGTATGTGTCATTCAGAATGGCCAAGACAAATGATTTAAGTGCCTTTAAACGGGGTATGGTCGTAGGTAGTAGTAGTAGTCCTAAATCATAGCACACCTGGGTAGTGACACGCACCTCTCCGAGCGCAGATGCATGGGTCAAACGCTGTGAGAATATTCCAGTTAAGCACTTGAACGCTCGCTCATGACAGGTTTTCAACTCAAGGGGGCTTCAAAGATCTATTCCTCTTCTGAATTATACGACACTGCAAACCAGTTGTAATATGACTTACATACAGGAGTAACGTCAGTCACCGAGGCATTTGCATGGAGACTTGGCATGCTTGGCGCGCGAGGGGAGCGAGCATTCAAAGAAAACATAACCGGGGGGGTGTAGCCTTTCCAGAGGACCGACGAACAGCTGAACTACTAGGAGATGTTAGGTAAAGTCAACAATACTCAAACCCTCCTTACTCGGTATCTATGAAACATCGCATGACATTCGGCATCATCTCCTGCATTACAAGAAGCTATGTCATTATATGAGGTCTCTGAGCTTTCCCCACAACGTTACACTAGAAAACACTATACTGAGTTAACATTGTAAAACGTTTGAAATACCTGAACAGAAAGAGGACTAAGAATTCCACTGTACCTGTCAGGTAATAATCCATTTAGGAGTGCGTAATGGGATAATCCATTCCGTGTCGACGTCCAAAACATGGGTACCAATTCCCCCAAAATGCACAACAAAAACATACTATCCAATCCCATTGCACTGTTCAAACCATCCTGAAAATCATCCAACATCGTAGTGATCCAACATTGCGCGTATTATTTCCATTGGTAACCGCTGAACTTTAGCCATCGGTCACTGGGAATAGGATATCCTCAAGAGACCCATTGACCGGCGTGTCTGTGCCCGACCATAGGAGTCCCTGCACCGGACCTCTCTTGTCCTGTAGTTGGGTGGCAATGCGAACATTCCGATATACATTCCGCTTAAAAGACAAGACACAGATGGCTATCCTGTAGAACAATTAATAAAGGTTGTATTGAATCCAGAAAAAAGTTGTATCCTAATAAATTCCAGTTTTCAAAATAACAACAATTCCCTCACGTGTAGCCTACGTCTCTCCAGGCTCCGTTAACTCGAAAGATGAATCCTCTCTATGAGCGAGTCCTGAGAAGAGCGGGTTTCAAAATGCTCCACTGATGAAAGAAACCGACAAATCCATATGATCAACTGTAAATGTGACGTCCTTGTAATCCTGAATGATAAGTAATATCCAGAGTAGGACCACAGCACACTGGCGGGTTCGCTGCTTGGGATCGCAGCCGTTCCTCACCCACACACCCACGTCAAGCGTCCTCCCCGAGAGCCGAAGCTGCACTGAGCCATGCTTGGTGTAGTACAGCACACTGCATTCCAGGCTCACCTGACGTAGTGAAGCAATGCGCGATGGGAAATGTAGTGTGAAACTGTTAGTAGTTTGTTACCGCGTCTGTGAAGTGTGACGTACAGCTAGCTACATTAAGATAGTTTCTTATCATTTTTATTAACCACAAACAGATTCAGGGTGAAATCATAGATCCAAGTGATAGGATAATGAAAAGGACTAGATGATTGGTTGACATTATTGATGCAGGCACTCAATTTGTTACATGGTGGTACAGCATGGACTTTCATTTTCATGTTTTAGCATTTAAGAATCTCTCTGGGGATGGTCTTCAGCCACATGTCTAGTCTAGTATATGGTTCAGAAATGACCTATTTGCATGAGCAAGATACTGTATATAGCCATGATATAGTTTGCCTACAACTATAAGGATACCTGTGGTATATGAACAATACAGCCAACATTAAAGACATCATTTGGCGTAATTAATTAGCAACGATTCTCCCATTTAAGCTTCAATTATAAATATGTGACTACTCCAGACCAGTTCCAGCTCCTCAACCTGAAGTGACATATTGTTGTGACATAGCCTAGCGTGTGACATAGCCTAGCATGTGACATAGCCTAGCGTGTGACATAGCCTAGCGTGTGACATAGCCTAACGTGTGACATAGCCTAGCGTGTGACATAGCCTAGCGTGTGAGCTGCTAAGGTCAGTAGAGTGAGTAATAGTGATCTGCAGTCATTCCAGGGAGATATGAGGGTTGCCGGTGCCTTGAACCACCTTCCCATGAATGAACCACTTGTCTTCCTTAGTTACCTCACTACCTACTTTAATGTCTTAATCATCTCCAGGATATAGCTTTTATTTCTGGAATCAGGAGTTCTAACGCTGGAAAATAAGGAGTGGATTCCATGGGAATGGATAAAGGGCTGTATTTCCCCCTCATGGAAAATGATATAAGAGGTGCTGATCTAGGATAAGTTTTGCCTTTTAGATCCATATTAAATAAGAACTATAGCTACTTTAACTGTTGCCTATTTCTCCCAGAAGTGTTGTGTATGATAGGGTAATGATCACTGACTGTCCAATTGCCCAACAACACAGAGACTGAAGCTACTGGTTGTGCTCATCTCAGCATTTCTATGATGTAGCCTGCTCTGAAAGTGAGGCTAGTAAATGAACAATGACAACAACTGATATGGAGGAGAGAGTTGGGGGGCGGGGGACAATTCATCATTTTGGTAACACTTTATATTTCGTTAATTAGTGTTACAATATTTATAAATGTTCAATTATTTCTAAACATTTAATATGCATTTATAATGGCTTACTCATTGCAGTCATTATAAAGTGTTACCAACACTTCTTCTAAGCATCCTTAAGTGTCCATAATAAATGAAAATAGCAACATTTCAACGGGAGCAACTGAAAAAAAAGATCTGGTCCAGATTTCCCCACACACCCTGTCTGCATGCCTCTCCAAACCAAAGCAATCCTGCTGTAACTGAATTGCACGCGATTCTGTCAATTGCAGGTACTTGATCGTTTTCTTGTGTGCCGGGTTGAAAAGTTGTCGGTGGGTTGCACACACAGCATTGCGTGACTATAGCCCTGGATGAAAACACAAAAACATTGTTTTCACTGATCAAACTCCCTTTATAGTAACTCAACAGCATTCCTGTCTCGCATTCCTTAGCCACCACTGCTGTGGAGGTTTTCTTTCTTTCCTTTGGAGGAGGAAAAATAGTGAGGGAAGAAGGTATTGGAAATGTTTAGGTGCTCCAGAATATAATATAATAGCCTACTTAATTGTAAATTTTGTGAGAAACTGACTTCTGCCTATCAGAACATCCACCGTGTCATACAAGTGAAGAGCAATCAGATAAGAAATGTAACGTTATGTAAGAAATGAGTTGTGGCGCTGTCAACTATGTACAATAATTAACATGATGATTTCATTTGTTTTCATTGTGGCCTTGAGATTACATTTCCTTGTAGTTGCTCATCTAGGAACGGCATTTTTTAAGTATTCCCCTGGCTGTCATAAAACATTAAGGAACTCTATCATGGCAAGCACGCACTAGAAACAGTAATTAGGAACAGCTGCATATTTAGCGATTCCTTGTGAAACGCTGTCTGTCTGTCAGAGAACATTACATAAACACACCATACATGCCAGAGGGAGAGTGACAAGTGACAATGAGGTAGCCTGATGATAAAGCCTGTAATGGAAGCATTTGCATATATATATATGGGGCTTTTTGAAAAGTTAGAACATTTATAAGAAATACAAAACTGAAATATCACACTTACATAAGTATTCAGACCTTTTACTCAGTTGAAGCACCTTTGGCAGCGATTGCAGCATCAAGTCTAACCACTAGGTAGCCTAGTGTTTAGAGACAGTTAGCCTAGTGTTTAGAGACAGCTAGCCTAGTGTTTAGGGACCGGTAGCATAGTGTTTAGAGACAGGTAGCCTAGTGTTTAGAGACAGGTAGCCTAGTGTTTAGAGACAGGTAGCCTAGTGTTTAGAGACCGGTAGCATAGTGTTTAGAGACAGGTAGCCTAGTGGTTAGAGACAGGTAGCCTAGTGGTTAGAGACAGGTAGCCTAGTGTTTAGAGACAGGTAGCATAGTGTTTAGAGACAGGTAGCCTAGTGTTTAGAGACAGGTAGCCTAGTGTTTAGAGACAGGTAGCCTAGTGTTTAGAGACAGGTAGCCTGTGTTTAGAGACAGGTAGCCTGTGTTTAGAGACAGGTAGCCTAGTAGTTAGAGACAGGTAGCCTAGTGGTTAAAGACAGGTAGCCTAGTGTTTAGAGACAGGTAGCCTAGTGTTTAGAGACAGGTAGCCTAGTGGTTAGAGACAGGTAGCCTAGTGGTTAGAGACAGGTAGCCTGTGTTTAGAGACAGGTAGCCTAGTGTTTAGAGACAGGTAGCCTGTGTTTAGAGACAGGTAGCCTAGTGGTTAGAGACAGGTAGCCTAGTGGTTAAAGACAGGTAGCCTAGTGTTTAGAGACAGGTAGCCTAGTGTTTAGAGACAGGTAGCCTGTGTTTAGAGACAGGTAGCCTAGTGGTTAGAGACAGGTAGCCTAGTGGTTAAAGACAGGTAGCCTAGTGTTTAGAGACAGGTAGCCTAGTGGTTAGAGACAGGTAGCCTAGTGGTTAGAGACAGGTAGCCTAGTGGTTAGAGACAGGTAGCCTAGTGGTTAGCGACAGGTAGCCTAGTGGTTAGAGCATTGGACTTGTAACCGAAGGTTGCAAGATCAAATCCCTGAGCTGACAAGGTAAAAAAAAAAAAAAAAAAATCTGTTGTTCTGCCCCTGAACAAGGCAGTTAACTCACTGTTCCTAGGCCGTCATTGGGCCACTCAAGGACATTAAGTGACTTGTCCCGAAGCCACATCTGCGTTGTCTTGCTGTGTGCTTAGGGTCGTTGTCCTGTTGGAAGGTGAACCTTCGCCTCAGTCTGAGCTCATGAGCGCTCTGGAGCAGGTTTTCATCAAGGATCTCTCTGTACTTTCCTCCGTTCATCTTTCCCTCGATCCTGACTAGTCTCCCAGTCCCTGTCACTGAAAATCATCCCTGCAGCTGCCACCACCATACTTCACCGTAGGGATGGCCAGGTTTCCTCCAGATGTCACGCTTGGCATTCAGGCCAAAGAGTTCAATCTTGGTTTCATCAGAACAGAGAATCGTATTTCTCATGGTCTGAGAGTCTTTTAGGTGACTTTTGGCAAACTCCAAGCGGGCTAACGTGCCTTTTACTGAGGAGTGGCTTCTGTCTGGCCATTCTAGCATTAAGTCCTGATTGGTGGAGTGCTGCTCAACAGAGATGGTTGAGGGTCAGGGTGACCATCGGGTTCTTGGTCACCTCTCTGACCAAGGCCCTTCTCCCCCGATTGCTCAGTTTGGCTGGGCGGCCAGCTCTAGGAAGAGTCTTGGTGGTTCCAAACTTCTTCCATTTAAGAATGATGCTCTGACATGCACTGTAAACTGTGGGACCTTATATAGACAGGTGTGTGCCTTTCCAAATCATGTCCAGTCAATTGAATTTACCACAGGTGGACTCCAATCAAGTTGTAGAAACATCTCAAGGATGATCAATGGACACAGGATGCACCTGAGCGCGTCTCAAAGCAAAGGGTCTGAATACTGAATACCTATGTAAATAAGGTATTTCTGTTTTTAAAAATTATACATTTGTTTTCGCTTTGTCATTATGGGGAAATGTGTGTAGATTAATGAGGAACCCAAAAATATTTAATCCATTTCAGAATAAGGCTGGAAAGTAACAAAATGTGGAAAAAGTCAAGGGATACTTTCCGAATGCACTGTCTTTATACTGTATCTGAAAGCCACGCCTCCAATAAGCCACACCTCCAATCTGATAGGCTGCCACCTCTACAATATATTATTTAATTGGTTCCTCGAGAAAACCTTTTTGAACTGGAAACGTTCCTCTGGTGTGGCAACCCAAAAGGTTCTTCCAGGCACCTTTTCTTCTAAGAGTGTACTGTAGTCCTGGCTAAGAGTGTAGAGTCCAGCACATCTCCCACTAAGAGTGTACTGTAGTCCTGGCTAAGAGTGTAGAGTCCAGCACATCTCCCACTAAGAGTGTACTGTAGTCCTGGCTAAGAGTGTAGAGTCCAGCACATCTCCCACTAAGAGTGTACTGTAGTCCTGGCTAAGAGTGATCCAATAACACTAGAGGACATTCATTATACCCCTGACTCACACAGAGGGGCTTCATCGTGTGAGTGTGTGTGTCTGTGTGTGTGTGTGTGTGTGTGTGTGTGTGTGTGTGTGTGTGTGTGTGTGTGTGTGTGTGTGTGTGTGTGTGTGTGTGTGTGTGTGGGTGGTGGGGGGGGGGGGGGGGGGGGGTCGAGAGAGTGAGACGGACAAACAGAGAAACAGAGAGGCTTCACACAGCTCTTGTTTTGGACTGTCCCAGAACCTTGTATCTCATTGGCTACCTCCTCTAACACAAGGCTCCATTCAACACCACAGGAACAAATGTTGCCTTATGTAGGACGGTGGGTCAGAGTGCCTAGCACCCTAGCCTTAGTGACAGGGGACCATGAGAGAGAGAGCAAGACGGAGAGAGAGAGAGAGGCTAGATTACTAATAGCACCCTAGCCTTAGTGACAGGGGACCATGAGAGAGAGAGCAAGACAGCGAGAGAGAGAGGCTAGATTACTAATAGCACCCTAGCCTTAGTGACAGGGGACCATGAGAGAGAGAGCAAGACAGAGAGAGAGAGAGGCTAGATTACTAATAGCACCCTAGCCTTAGTGACAGGGGACCATGAGAGAGAGAGCAAGACAGAGAGAGAGAGAGGCTAGATTACTAATAGCACCCTAGCCTTAGTGACAGGGGACCATGAGAGAGAGAGCAAGACAGAGAGAGAGAGAGGCTAGATTTCTAATAGCACCCTAGCCTTAGTGACAGGGGACCATGAGAGAGAGAGCAAGACAGCGAGAGAGAGAGGCTAGATTACTATTAACACCCTAGCCTTAGTGACAGGGGACCATGAGAGAGAGAGCAAGACAGAGAGAGAGAGAGAGGCTAGATTACTATTAACACCCTAGCCTTAGTGACAGGGGACCATGAGAGAGAGAGCAAGACAGAGAGAGAGAGAGGCTAGATTACTAATAGCACACTGGAGTTACTCATCAGCTATAGGTAGTTGTGGAAACCAAGGGTTCACTCTGGGAAGTACCCAATTTAAAATCCCAATAATTCCCCTTAAAAACAATTTTTTGGATGTGAAAATGATTTTGCTTGAATAACTCTGTTCCCATGCATTCACCCCTACTCTACCCCTGACTTCCCCACCGTCTCAGACAGCAAGGAGGCTGCATTGGAAGGACTAGTGACAGGACTAGTGATCCCCCCTCTCCCCCCTCACCCCTCTCACCCCTCTCTCTTTGTAGACACTAACTCCCTGTGGCTGTACGGACATGTTTTCCTCTCCTTATTATCCCACTGCTCTTTTAAAGATGATGTTATTTCTACATCCGTCTGGGAGGGACTTTGTAAATATCAGCCGGGAAATCTGAGGTTCTGTTCCATGTTGGCAGTGCATGGAACACCTTGTTCAGCCAATATACAGACTTCCGCAAGGTCTTTTGGGGGCCTTTCATTGGAAACGGTCGGCTGGGTTAAGTTGTGTGTGAAGGAGTTAAAGGTCACACAGAGGTTTCTAAATCATATTTTTCTAATATTTTGTGATGTTGACCAAGGTGAACTTTGTGGCTTGGACCAGGAGTTTTTCTTAATTGTGAGAACACAACTCTTGGTTTGTTATTGCCCGGTGTACAGAGCAATGTACTCTACCTGTGGATAGGTTCAGGTTCTGGAGAAGACTACAGCTCCTGGTCTATGAGACTGAGGGGCTTTTCACACTACTGAGCTGAACCGAGCCAAACGAAGCTGTACTGAGCTGGCCTGGTTATGCTCCCATCATAGTTTCCAGAACCATGCTGAAAAGGACAATGCTAAAAGAAAATATCCAAGCCAGGACAGTCTGGCTCAGGTCTGCACAATATTGTGAAAAGGGTATGAGACTGATGCAGTTGGAGTGATTTCAGTGCCATAAGGACCAGGTTCCCAGAGGACAAGCAGAAACAAAACAACCAATGAGCCCCGTTACCATGTTATTCTTCACATGTAATGACCCCTGTTACCATGGTATTCTTCACATGTAATGACCTCTGTTACCATGGTATTCTTCACATGTAATGACCCCCGTTACCATGGTATTCTTCACATGTAATAACCCCTGTTACCATGTTATTCTTCACATGTAATGACCCCTGTTACAATGCTATTCTTCACATGTAATGACCCCCGTTACCATGTTATTCTTCACATGTAATGACCCCTGTTACCATGCTATTCTTCACATGTAATGACCCCTGTTACCATGGTATTCTTCACATGTAATGACCCCTGTTACCATGTTATTCTTCACATGTAATGACCTCTGTTACCATGGTATTCTTCACATGTAATGACCCCTGTTACCATGTTATTCTTCACATGTAATGACCCCTGTTACCATGGTATTCTTCACATGTAATGACCCCTGTTACCATGTTATTCTTCACATGTAATGACCTCTGTTACCATGGTATTCTTCACATGTAATGACCCCTGTTACCATGGTATTCTTCACATGTAATGACCCCTGTTACCATGTTATTCTTCACATGTAATGACCTCTGTTACCATGGTATTCTTCACATGTAATGACCCCTGTTACCATGTTATTCTTCACATGTAATGACCCCTGTTACCATGTTATTCTTCACATGTAATGACCTCTGTTACCATGGTATTCTTCACATGTAATGACCCCTGTTACCATGTTATTCTTCACATGTAATGACCCCTGTTACCATGCTATTCTTCACATGTAATGACCTCTGTTACCATGGTATTCTTCACATGTAATGACCCCTGTTACCATGGTATTCTTCACATGTAATGACCCCTGTTACCATGTTATTCTTCACATGTAATGACCTCTGTTACCATGGTATTCTTCACATGTAATGACCCCTGTTACCATATTATTCTTCACATGTAATGACCCCTGTTACCATATTATTCTTCACATGTAATGACCCCTGTTACCATGGTATTCTTCACATGCAATCACTTCCTCCCCCTCCCTACCCTCCTCTCTCACACATTGAGGCCAAGTTCAACTACCTATATAGGGTTTACTTAAACATGTTTTCAATGCACTTAGTAGACAGTAGACTAACGTTTGGCCTGACCTGTCAGAACTGAGTCTTAGTAAATGCTGAGCTGTCAGTGGGTTGGCCGGTGAGCGCAGAGCAAGGCATATATTGACGTCCTCAGGACCTTCTCAAATGTCCGAAATGAACGGCTGTTTCTAGTAACCAGGCTGTTGACTTAGCCTGCCCACGAACACAGTCAAACCTGGAAAAGGGGACGCTCAATTATTATTATTTGTATTCATTAAAAAGTTGATTATTTACAGTAAAATGTTCAGACTTTTGACATGGGGGTTTTGACATGTTACTGCACTACGTGCCCATGTTATAGTCCCTGATCCAAGCACCCCTCCAGGCTCATCAGTTTATTGGGGTTTCATGTCAATACGATTCAGCTGTACTCCCAGAAGCAGTTTGTCTATTGTAGCAGGCAGGCTTGGGCTAGGTGTCAGTCAGCCAACTGGGAGCGCGGGAAGGAGGGGGGGGGGGGGGGGAGGAGGGAGGGGAAAGGAGGGAGGGGGGAAAGGAGGGAGTGTGGCTGTGCGTGACTAGAAGAAATACACCTGTCTCTGTGCTCAGGTAGAGCGGTGGGAGTCGGCACGCAGGGACCTGCCTGGAGAACAATGTTCCTATTGTACCTGCCCTCTGACTGCAGACGCTCACTGGGAGAGGAAACCCTGAGCTATGTGTGTAAAGTGTGGAGCTGCACCTCCCCACACACACACACACACACACACACACACACACACACACACACACACACACACACACACACACACACACACACACACACACACACACACACACACACACACACACACACACACACACACACATACATACACACACGCATTATTTATAGTACACATATTGTGATGACCGCAGGCGCCCTGCAGGCTAAATCAAATAAGTCACGCAATCTGCCAATCACGACCATAATTGACAGCCGGTACCTCCAATCACAAGACCGACACAGGCTGGCAGTAAAAAGGCTAATTTCTGTGTTTGGTTACAGTTGCTTTTTGTCCGTGGGAGAACTTGACAAACATGTCATTATTAGGTAATACCACCCAGGTCCTCAGTGTGGCAAGTCAATTGTATCTCTTACTCTTGCTTCATGCTCAGTACTTCTCACTGTAAGGAAGTTGGAACGCCTCACATACAATGTTTTACTTAAGGAAAGCAAAATGATATCCGTTATTCTGTTGGACATTTAAAGTGTAAGTACAAAGTCACCAGGGTTGGAGTCAATTCCATTTAAATCTAGTCAATTCAGGAGGTACACTGACATTCTAATTCTACGTCTCTTCAATGCTTTTCAATGAGGAAAATGTGGAATTGGAATTTGGTTTACTTTCTGAATTGACTGGATTTGAAATGGAATTGACCCCAACCCTGAAAGTCTTACACTCTTCTGTCCTTGAAGTAAACTTAGACCACCAATGTTTCAGCTGAGAAACCTGCATCACTGAGTTACCATGGGAACTTTTTAGACATTATACAATGGGTGGGTCTAATCCTGAAAGCTGATTGGTCAAAACCGCATTCCAGCAGGTGTCTATTCCACAAGTTGCCACCGTGTCACGTCCTGGCCAGTATAAGGGTTAATTGTTATTGTAGTTTGGTCAGGACGTGGCAGAGGGTATTCGTTTTATGTGGTTCGGGGTGGTGTTTTTGTAGTAAGGGCATTTGATTTAAGTATTCCGGGTTTTTTGGGGCACTGTTTGAGATTCATGTATTCTATGTTTAGTCTAGGTAGTCTGTTTCTATGTAGAGTTAATTGGGGTGGACTTCCAATTGAAGGCAGCTGTGTGGTGTTGCCTTTGATTGGAAGTCCTATATTAGTTGGGTGTGTTTGTCTGTGTGTTTGTGGGAGATTGTTCTGTGTTTAGCCTTGTGCCTTGCCAGACTGTTTTGTTGATCGGTCGTTCTTTTGTTATTTTTGTACGTTCATTCTGAGTTAATAAACGTCAAGATGAGCATACACATACCTGCTGCGTTTTGGTCTCATCACTACGACAACCGTGACACACCGGCTAAATCTATGATGTTAAAATGCCTATTTACTCTGTTCAATCTGACTGCGCAATCCACTGTCTCATCAGCCCAGCCAAGCAATTTATCAACTTGATCTCCACTATAAAAAGCATCTAGACGTTATCTCACATTTCTTTAAGACTAACATTTAGTTTTCAACAGTGGAGATTTGTATAAACCTTGTTGTCTGTCTCCGACATTTGCAACATTGTTTCCATATTCAAATTCAATCTCGTGCTGTCCCATAGTAATGAACGTGTCGTCAGTCTTGACGAGACAGACAGGTAGGCAGCGTTTCTCAGCCAGTCGAAATCATGATTCAGCTGGCATCATTTTTATGGATATATACAAAAACATGTAAGTTGGAAAAAGGTCAAATTAAATGCAGATAATTTGCAGTCTTTCCAACTTCAGTTTGAAGTGATTGTGCTACTGTAGCTGTGTTGATGGCTAGCTGCTCTGAACAAGTGTCCTGACAAGTGAGCAGATTTTCTATGTCAGGCTAAATTGCGCCTCATCAGCTTATTGCTATGGATGTCTCCAAGTAAATGTCACTAGAAACCAGCTTAAACAAATGTAAATGCAGCTACTTTGCTGTTATTCTGGCTGCTTTTTGACCTGACTGTAAATTAGCCATAGTTTCCTAGCTAGCAACCAAAGGATAATAACGTTGCCAGCCAGTATTGCAATGGAACATTTATTACAAACTACCGGGATAGATACAGAACAAAAAGACTGAACAACTGGGTCGTGTCTCTAGCAACCTTAGATTAGTGTCGGAACTATATCTTGTGGAAGGATGAAATAGTATGAATAAATGAATCAAAATACAGTTTTTAATTAAAATATGTCAATCATTATTTGAATATTTTGGTAACCCGTTGTATAAAATTGATAATGCCCGCAAAGCCGGTGTTTGGAGGATATATTGGGAAGGTTTGCCTAACACCCGTGCCAATATATCCTCCAAACACCAGCTGTCACGACTTCCGCCGAAGTTGGTCCCTCTCCTTGTTCGGGCGGCGTTCGGTGGTCGAAGTCGCCGACCTTCTAGCCATCGCTGATCCTCTTTTCATTTTCCATTGGTTTTGTCTTGTCTTGTATCACACCTGTTTCCAATCCCATTCATTACATGTTGTGTATTTAACCCTCTGTTCCCCCTTATTGTCCTTGTCGGTGATTGTTTGTTTGTAAGCATTGTGCAAGATATGTTCTGTATATTTTTGGTTTTCGGAGTTTTGAGCACTTATTAATAAACTGCTCCGTTTTATACCAAGTTCGATCTCCTGCGCCTGACTTCACTGCCACCAGCACGCACCCTTACACCAGCTTCTCTGGCATTATCACTTATTAAATGACATAGCACAGCACACTAAAGATAACACATAGGCCTTACTGTAAATGTCCCACGATGACACCATGACGATACAGCAGCTGGCCTCATATTCACAAAGGGTCTCAGAGTAGGAGTGCGGATCTAGGATCAGGTCCACCCTCTTATTCATTATGATTTAATGAATAAGACTGATCCTAGATCAGCACTCCTATAGATGCTTTTTGAATTCTGGCCCTGATCTGTGATAAATGCCACAACCAGCCCAGGGTTGTAAAGCCAGAAAGATGACTGTTGTGTGCTGATCTGTGATCAGTGTCACAACCAGCCCAGGGTTTTCAATATGTCTATTGTTCTCCAGGCAGATAACCATGGGCCAGAGATGAAGGGTTGAGATATGGAGGCCTGATACAGGCTGCTTTTCTCTATCCTAAAGGGGGGGGGGGGGGTGTGTGTGTGTGTGTGTGTGTGTGTGTGTGGTGTGTGTGGTGTGTGTGTGTGTGTGTGTGTGTGTGTGTGTGTGTGTGTGTGTGTGTGTGTGTGTGTGTGTGTGTGTGCCCCATTCCCCTCCACTACATAGGCACTCTAATTTATTTTGTCTAGATTTGTGGGGCCAATAAAACAACCGACGGAGCTGACAAGTCAGAGCAAGTGTTGAGGGGACAGGAACAATACTTCAGCAGATCTGCTTCAGATGGGTCCAATACAGTGTGGTGAGATTGGACACAACACAAGCCTCACTCAGACAACAACTCCAGCTGTTCTACAAGGGAATTATCATTGGCACAATTTGTGCATAACATTTTGATAACACTTTGTAATAACGTTCGCCAATAATTAACTGAATATTTCTAAACTACCAATAACTACATATTACATTATTTATAACCATTTGTAATAGATTATGATCATTACAATAATATTTGTAAATAATGTATAAATATTTAAAATGGCTTATCCATTAAATAAAGATAACCAGTTTACTCCAACTCTATCAAATAATGCTTTAAAATATAACTTCCCTCTCACTAACTGGATTAACAAAGGTGATTCACAGCTATTGGCCACAGAACTATAGAGTAAGCCCTGCCATTCATTTACCAGGCATTGTGAGCGTGAGCGCACACACCTGTGTACGTGTGTTTGTAGAGTCTCAGTCTGTGTGAGTGTGCTCACCGGTCTAACGCAATACAGCCCTCATAAAGGTGGTATTGTTAAGTTGCGTGCGAAGCTTTAGGCTTTGGGGCCCCGCCCACCCCTGTAAACCACAGCAGTTTTTTTCTCTCCTTGTTCCCCCGTCTACACCTTCCCCTTTTTTTTGTTACAGGTAAACATTTGATGTCCGCACGCAATCCCAGGGGAGGCCCCGCCCCCTTGTTCTCTCATTTGGTTCCTGGCTGCCAGACAGCGTTACTCACTTTCTCTATCTCTCTCACACACACACACACACACACACACACACACACACACACACACACACACACACACACACACACACACACACACACACACACACACACACACACACACACACACACCACACACACACACACACAGGCATGAACACATAGCAAACAGACAGGCTTGAACACACGCACACACACTCTCCCTCTCTCTCTCTCTCTCTCTCTCTCTCTCTCTCTCTCTCTCTCGCTCTCTCTCTCTCTTTCTCACGCACACACACACATTCACCCTCCATTCTTTTCTCCCATTCTTCTCCTCCCTGACTCAGCACCTGCTGTCTATGGAAGTGACTAAATCACTATGTAGCACACACACACACACACACACACACACACACACACACACACACACACACACACACACACACACACACACACACACACACACACACACACACACACACACAGCTCTGACTGCTCTCAGCCTATCACGTAAAGTATTAATTACTACACTATATATACAAAAGTATGTGGACACCCCTTCAAATTAGTGGATTCGGCTATTTCAGCCACACCCCTTGCTGACAGGTGTATAAAATTGAGCCATGCCGTCTCCATAGACAAACATTGGCAGTAGAATGACCATAGTGAAGAGCTCAGTGACTTTCAACGTGGCACCGTCATAGGATGCCACCTTTCCAACAAGTCAGTTCGTCAAATTTCTGCCCTGCTAGAGCTGCCCCGGTCAACTGTATGTGCTGTTATTGTGGAATTGTCAATGGTTCAGCCGCAAAGTGGTAGGCCACACAAGCTCACAGAACGGGATCGCCGAGTGATGAAGCACGTAGAGCGTAAAAATCATCTGTCCTTGGTTGCAACACTCACTAATGAGTTCCAAACTGCCTCTGGAAGCAACAACAGCACAAGAACTGTTTGTCGGGAGGCCGATCGCTGCAACTCGCATACGGACTCGGGAGAAGCAAAGGTCGAGAGCCATGCCTTCTCCAAAACTGCTTATTGACACGCTGCTCGCTTAACCCGGAAGCCAGCAGCACCAATGTGTCAGAGGAAACACCGTACAGCTGTGACACAGCCTGAGATCGAACCCAGGTCTGTAGTGATGCCTCAAGCACTGCGATGTAGTGCCTTAGACCGCTGCGCCACTCTGGAGGCCCGGTGAAGGGAAATTTTAATGCTACAGTATACAATGACATTCTAGACCATTCTGTGTTTCCAACTTTGTGGCAACAGTGTAAACAGTTTGGGGAAGGCCTTTTCCTGTTTCAGCATGACAATGTCCCCATGCACAAAGAGAGGTCCATACAGAAATGGTTTGTCGAAATCGGTGTGGAAGAACTTGACTGGTCTGCACAGAGCCCTGACCTCAACCCCATTGAACACCTTTGGGATGAATTGGAACACCAACTGCGAGCTAAGCCTAATCGCCCAACATCAGTGCCCAACCTCATCAATGCTCTTGTGGATGAATGGAAGCAAGTCCGCGCAGAAATGTTCCAACATCTAGTGGAAAGAAGAGTGGAGTGGAGGCTGAAGAGTGGAGGCTGTTATAGCAGCAAAAGGGGGGAGGGGGGGGCAACTCCTTATTAATGCACATCATTTTGGAATGAGATGTTCAACGAGCAGGTGTCCACATACTTTTGGTCATGTCGTGTATAATATAATCTTATTTTTATTCTGTCACCCAAACTTCAGCACTTAAAAAATGACTTATTAACTAAAAATAACTGTCTAAAAATGAATTATGAAATATTTGACCACTCGCACGCGCTCACATTACCCATAAAACCTTCAACACTATCCTATTGAGCTTTCACAGCGTTAAAGACTACGCTGTCACAGCTGTGGTATTTTGAGTGTACTAACCAGGCCTACAGGGTATCACTGCCGACCCACCCAAGACAACATGGCTGAATAATGCTACAAACATTTATTAGTGTGTGTGAATGATTGTGATCGTCCAGATGTCAAACACTGAGGGAAAGTAATAAAACAACTCCCAGGCTGCATCCCAAATGGCACTCTATTCCATATGTAGTGCGTTACTTTTGACCAGTGCCCATAGGCTAGTGCACTAGGGTAGTCAAAAGTAATGCACTACATAGGGAATAGAGTGCCATATAGGACACATGGCAAATCAAAGTTATGGAGCTAAACACATCCGCTCCTGCCAATCCCTGTCACGCACATCCCTCAAACTGCTGTTACCAAAACGAGGGGAGGGTGAGTGGAGAATGAGTGTGTAAGTGTGTGCGTGTGTGGTGTGTGTTTGTGTGTCTGTGTGTATGTGTGTGTACGTGTGTGTATCTCTGTACACGTGTATGTGTGTGTGCGTGTGTGTGCGTGTGTGAGCTCTCCTCCACTGAGTGTTTCTGACACCACATGAGTGATCGTCATGACCAAACACACAATAACACAAACCCTACTGCCAGTATTACCAGAACCACATATGATATCAATCAGAGATAATGAAGGAATGGGCAGAGGAGAAGCCTTAAGCGCTCCACCAATAACACAAACCCTACAACCAGTATTACTAGAACCACATACAATTTCAATGCAAACATTCCGGGTGGCCATATGATTAATTGTTCTTATGGCTTGGTGGTAGAAGCTATTAAGGAGCCTTTTGGACATAGACTTCGTGCTTCGGTACCGCTTTCCATGCGGTAGCAGAGAGAAAAGACTATGACTTGGGTGACTGGAGTCTTTGACAATATGCGCCTTCCTTTGACACAATTTGGGCCTTCCTCTGACACCGCTTAGTATATAGGTCCTGGATGGCAGAAAGCTTGGCCCCAGTGATGTACTGGGCTGTACGTACTACCCTCTGTAGCGCCTTACGGTCAGATGCTAAGAAATTGCCATACCAGGTGGTGATGCAACCGGTCAGGATGCTCTCGATGGTGCAGCTGTAGAACATTTTTGAGGATCTGGGGACCCATGCCAAATAATTTCAATCTCCTGAGGGGGAAAAGGAGTTGTCGTGCTCTCTTCACAACTTTCTTGGTGTGTTTGGACCATGATAGTTTGTTGGTGATGTGAACACCAAGGAACTTGAAACTCTCGACCCGCTCCACTACAGCCCCATCGATGTGAATGGGGTCGTGTTCGGCCCTCCTTTTCCTGTAGTCCACAATCATCTCCTTTTGTCTTGCTCACGTTGAGGGGGAGGTTGTTGTCCTGGCACCACACTGCCAGGTCTCTGACCTCCTCCCTATCGGCTGTCTCATCATTGTCGGTGATCAGGCCTACCACCTCTGTTTCGTCAGTGAACAGGGACTACAGGAGGGGAGTAAGCATGCATCCCTAAAGGGGCCCCTGTATTGAGAATCAGCTTGGCAGATGTGTTGTTGCCTACCCTTACCACCTGGGGGCGTCCCATTGGGAAGTCCAATTGCAAAGGGAGATGTTTAGTCCTAGGGTCCTTAGCTTAGTGATGAGCTTTGTGGGCACTATGGTGTTGAGCTGTAGTCAATGAACAGCATTCTCACATAGGTGTTCCTTTTGTCCAGGTGGGAAGGGCAGTGTGGAGTGCGATTGAGATTGTGTCATCTGTGGATCTGTTGGGGCGGTATGTAAATTGTAGTGGGACTAAGTTTTCCGGGATGATGGTGTAGATGTGAGCCATGACCAGCCTTTCAAAGCACTTCATGATTACCGACGTGAGTGCTACGGGCAGTAGTCATTTAGGCAGGTTACCTTTGTTTTATTGGGTGGTCTGCTTCAAACATGTAGGTATTACAGACTCAGTTAGGGTTGAATATGCCTTGTGAATGTTGACCTGTTTAAAGGTCTTGCTCACATTGGCTACGGAGAGCGTGATCACACATTCGTCCGGAACAGCTGGTGCTGTCATGCATGCTTCAGTGTTGTTTGCCTCAAAGCGGGCATAAAAGGCATTTTGCCCATCTTCTGTAATAGTTTGCAAGCTCTGCCACATCCGACGAGCATCAGAGCCGGTGTAATAGGATTCAATCTTAGTTCTGTATTGACACTTTGCCTATTTGATGGTTCGTCTGAGGGCATAGCAGGATTTCTTATAAGCGTCCGGATTAGTGTCCCGCTCCTTGAAAGATGGCAGCTCTAACCTTTAGCTCGGTGCAGATGTTGCCTGTAATCTATGGCTTCTAGTTGGAATATGTACGTATGGTCGTTGTGGGGACGACGTCATCAATGCACTTATTGATGAAGCCGGTGACTGAGGTGGTATACTCCTCAATGCCATTGGATGAATCCCAGAACATATTCCAGTCTGTGCTAGCAAAACAGTCCTGTAGCATAGAATCCGCGTCATCTGACCATTTTCGTATTGAGCGAGTCACTGGTACTTCCTGCTTTAGTTTTTACTTGTAAGCAGGAATCAGGAGGGCAGAATTATGGTCAGATTTTCCAAATGGAGGGCGAGGGAGAGCTTTGTATGCATCTCTGTGTGTGGAGTAAAGGTGGCCTAGAGTTTTTTTTCCTCTGGTTGCACATGACATGCTGGTAGAAATTAGGTAAAATGGATTTAAGTTTGGCTGCATTAAAGTCCCCTGCCACTAGAAGCGCTACTTCTGGGGGAGCATTTTAATGTTTGCTTATGGCCTTGCCTAGTTAAATAAAAGTTACATTTAAAATGTAAAATAATAATTTATACAGCTCCTTGAGTGTGGTGTTAGTGGCAGCATCGGTTTGTGATGGTAAATAGATGGCTACGAAAAATATAGATGAAAGCTCTCTTGGTAGATAGTGTCGTCTACAGCTTAACCTGTTAGGGCTAGGGGGCAGTATTTGCACGGCTGGATAAAAAAATGTACCCGATTTAATCTGGTTACTAATCCTACCCAGTAACTAGAATATGCATATAGTTATTATATATGGATAGAAAACACCCTAAAGTTTCTAAAACTGTTTGAATGGTGCCTGTGAGTATAACAGAACTCATTTGGCAGGCAAAACCCTGAGACAGATTCTGACAGGAAGTGGATACCTGATGTGTTGTATTACCTTTAAACCTATGCCATTGAAAAACACAGGGGTTGAGGAATATTTTGGCACTTCCTATTGCTTCCACTAGATGTCACCAGCCTTTACAAAGTGTTTTGAGTCTTCTGGAGGGAGATCTGACCGAACAAGAGCCATGGAACGATGATGGCCCATTAGACACCTGGCGCGCTAGGTCATGCTGGGTACCCTCGTTCCAATACGTTTAAAAAGATTTTGCATTCATCCGCCTTGAATTTTATTCATGTTCTGGTTAAAAAAGGCCCTAATGATTTATGCTATACAACGTTTGACATGTTTGAACGAACGTAAATATATTTTTTCCCCTCGTTCATGAAGTGAAGTCCGGCGGGCTTAGATCATGTGCTAACAAGACGGAGATTTTTGGACATAAATGATGAGCTTTTTTGAACAAAACTACATTCGTTATGGACCTGTGATACCTGGAAGTGACATCTGATGAAGAGAATCAAAGGTAATGGATTATTTACATAGTATTTTCGATTTTAGATCTCCCCAACATGGCGGCTAGTCTGTATCGCAACGCGTATTTTTCTGGGCGCAGTGCTCAGATTATTGCAAAGTGTGATTTCCCAGTAAGGTTATTTTTAAATCTGGCAAGTTGATTGCGTTCAAGAGATGTAAATCTATAATTCTTTAAATGACAATATAATATTTTACCAATGTTTTCTAATTTTAATTATTTAATTTGTGGTGCTGACTTGAATGCCGGTTATTGGAGGGAAACGATTTCCTGAACATCAACGCCACAGTAAAACGCTGTTTTTGGATATAAATATGAACTTGATAGAACTAAAAATGCATGCATTGTCTAACATAATGTCCTAGGAGTGTCATCTGTTGGAGATTGTAAAAGGTTAGTGCATAATTTTAGCTGATTTTATGGTTTTGGTGACGCCTGTCTTTGAATTGGCACAACATTACACACAACTCTTTTAAATGTACTGTCCTAACATACTCTAAATTTATGCTTTCGCCGTAAAACCTTTTTGAAATCGGAAAACGTGGTTAGATTAAGGAGATGTTTATCTTTCAAAGGGTGTAAAATAGTTGTATGTTTGAAAAATTTGAATTTTGACATTTATTTGGATTCAAATTTGCCGCTCTTGAAATGCACCTGCTGTTGATGGAGTGCACCACGGGTGGGACGCTTGCGTCCCACCTAGCCCATAGAGGTTAACATGACGTACTCTACCTCAGGTGAGCAATACCTCGAGACTACCTTAATATTAAACATCGTGCACCAGCTGTCATTGACAAATAAACACACACCTGTCAGTGTGCGCAACTAGTCGAAGGAAGTCAGGTGCAGGAGAGCAGAGATGAGTGAACAGGCACACTTTATTCAGGCAGAGGAAAACAGCCGGACGCAACTGCGTCACAACACTCCGGCCCAAGGAAAAAAGCGATAGCGCACAAATTACACAAATAGGTACAAATAACAAAACCACGGGTTACAACAATAGCCGGACAAAACCAGCCTGTAGCGTTCCACACGTAACGAACAAACAATACCACACACAGACATGGGGGGAACAGAGGATAATATACACATAGAGTAATGAGGGCATGTAAACCAGGTGTGCGGGGAAACAAGACAAAACAAATGGAAAATGAAAGGTGGAGTGGCGATGGCTAGAATACCTGTGACTTTGACCGCCGAACGCTGCCCGAACAAGGAGAGGGACCGACTTTGGCGGGAGTCGTGACAGTACCCCCCCCCCCCTTGACGCGCGGCTCCAGCAGAACGCCGACACTGGCTTTGGGTACGACCCGGAGGGCAAGGTGCAGGGCGATCCGGACGGCGACGGTGGAACTCCTGCAGCAGTGAAGGGTTCAACACGTCCTCCACCGGAACCCAGCATCTCTCCTCCGGACCGTACCCCTCCCACTCCATGAGGTACTGAAGGCCCCTTGCCCGACGCCTCAAAACCAGCCTGTAGCGTTACACACGTAACGAACGAACAATACCACACACAGACATAGGGGGAACAGAGGATAATATACACGTAGAGTAATGAGGGGATGTAAACCAGGTGTGCGGGAAAACAAGACAAAACAAATGGAAAATGAAAGGTGGAGCGGTGATGGCTAGAATACTGGTGACTTCGACCGTCGAACGCCGCCCGAACAAGGAGAGGGACCAACTTCGACGGGAGTCGTGACAACACCCCCCACCTCTCGTCTTACCAACTGTATATTATCTGTGTAGTCGTTCAGCCACGACTCGGTGAAACATAAGATATTACAGTTTTTAATGTCCCGTTGGTAGGATAGTTTCCAACAGTGCTTATCCAGTTAATTCTCCAGTGACTGCATGTTGTCCAATAGAACGGATAGAGGTGGGTTACCCACTCGCTGACTAATTCTCACAAGGCACTCTGATCTGCGCCCCCTGAATGTCCTTCTTTTCTTCATGTGAATGACGGGGATTTGGGCCTTGTCTGGGAGCAACATTAGATCCTTTGTGTCCGACTCATTAAAGAAAAAAATAAATAATAATCTGTGTTCTGATATCCAGAAGCTCTTTTCAGTCATAAGAGATGGTAGCATAAACACACAGGAAGCGGCGCAGGTCCTAATCCAGGCACTTGTCATCTCCCGTCTGGATTACTGCAACTCGCTGTTGGCTGGGCTCCCTGCCTGTGCCATTAAACCCCTACAACTCATCCAGAACGCCGCAGCCCGTCTGGTGTTCAACCTTCCCAAGTTCTCTCACGTCACCCCGCTCCTCCGCTCTCTCCACTGGCTTCCAGTTGAAGCTCGCATCCGCTACAAGACCATGGTGATTGCCTACGGAGCTGTGAAGGGAACGGCACCTCCATACCTTCAGGCTCTGATCAGGCCCTACACCCAAACAAGGGCACTGCGTTCATCCACCTCTGGCCTGCTGGCCCCCCTACCTCTGAGGAAGCACAGTTCCCGCTCAGCCCAGTCAAAACTGTTCGCTGCTCTGGCACCCCAATGGTGGAACAAGCTCCCTCACGACGCCAGGACAGCGGAGTCAATCACCACCTTCCGGAGACACCTGAAACCCCACCTCTTTAAGGAATACCTAGGATAGGATAAAGTAATCCTTCTAACCCCCCCCCCCCTTATAAGATTTAGATGCACTATTGTAAAGTGGTTGTTCCACTGGATATCATAAGGTGAATGCACCAATTTGTAAGTCGCTCTGGATAAGAGCGTCTGCTAAATGACTTAAATGTAAATGTAAATGTAAATGTAAATAAATATTATTTGCAAAATAAGCTACAAACATTGCTACAAAATAGCACAATTGGCTAGGAGCCCGTAAAACGGCAGTCATCCCCTCCAGTGCCACTTTTCTTCCCTTCCTGATGACAAACTATGCCCGACCGCAATGGTGCATTTTGGTTAGAGTTAGCACAAAAAAACAGACCTGGTTGTCAGTTACTGTACTGAAGGCCTATAGAGCCAGGAGTTGATCCTACAGAACATGAACACTTAAGCTGACCAGGAAGAACTCTGTTGCACATATTATGAATGCCGATAGTCATAGCATCATTGCATGAAGAGATGTATGGATCCTGAAGTACTTGAAACGTATTGGACTGTATTGCCACAGCTCTTGGTGGTCTGGGGAATAGAGGGCTGGCCTGGCTGGCCACACTTCCATACAGCCAGCTGGTTCCCAGAAGTTCCCAGTCTCAGACACATAGGACCCCAGTAGATGGCTTTCACTACAGTATTGGATCTGGAGAAACATTTCAAAGCCTCACAGGAGCTGCTGCCTCCAGGATAAAAGAATTATGTGAGACTTTGTTCTCTCTTCCCACATTTGGTTCTGAGGCTCTGCTGAAGACTAGTGCAGGTTCCATAGTATTATACTGTAATATGAATGGTTTCAATCCCTACATTGTTGTTTCCTGTGATAATGGAACGGGGCTGCTCTCTTTCAACCAAGGCTCTGGGAGCCTCTCCTAGCAGCACCAATTAGTGAAACAACACACTGAAGAATACTGGATATTATGCAAATACAAAACAGTTACTGTAGAAGCATGAGCCACCCTGGCGGCGGGGCCCAGTGGGTAGCCAACTAGCCGTCCTAGCCCAGCAGCCCCCAACAAAAATATGCTAACTAAATATTAGATTTGTTTTGCCTAAAACAAGTTACCTATTGTTGTGTTGGCCTTTCTGCTACTCTGGAAAAGCCATTCAAACAAGATAATCTGTCTGCGTCTAGTCAATGCTGCGCACTGTTCCCGGCGCTCCGACGCAACACTGAGACAATGGGCCTGTTTGATTGGGGAATATGAAGCAATTGGTATGAGAGAATAAAGGGATACTTCTTCCGCTGGAGCTCTGTGTGTTTATTGCCCGACCCGGTTGCTACAGGGACCAACAGTCTTGCATGGTCGTAATGTGGAAAGCAGGATTTGTCCTCTCTCTTTTCTTTTTCCCTCCTTTTTTCTCAGCCTTTCTCTCTCTCTCTCTCTCTTTCTCTCTCTCCCTCTCCCTCCACTCTCTCTCTTCCTCCATTCTCTCTCTCTCTCTCTCTCTCTCTCTCTCTCTCTCTCTCTCTCTCTCTCTCTCTCTCTCTCTCTCTCTCTCTCGTTAAGTTAGTTAGGGCTGCGGCACTGACAGAAGCTCATTGTCCTTCTCTACAGCCAACACCATAAGGTGTGCTGGAGTGCAGAACCCTGCTGGCATCATCAAAAAGCTCTCTCTCATTCCCTGACTCTCCCCCCTACTGCCTGTTGAATAGATTACATTTTAATGGCTCCTACATCAACTAGTACAAGTATTATGGTGGCACCAGCAGGGACTGTGTTTGTTAGGATCAAAATAAATAATTATGAAAAGAGCAAAACCCAGCAAGAGGAAAACCCTCCACAGTCTTCTGAAAACCTAACCCTGGGATAGAGTTAGATTTTTTCTGTGGGACAATTGAACAAATTGTAATGCCAAAGACACACCAGAATTGGTTTCCAAGGGGTGATGAGTATTCCTGTATGGTCCAGTCTCAGTCCTGACTTAAATCTGCTCAAAAAAAATCAATGACAAGGTTTGAATGTTGCTGTCCTTCAATGATTCCCAACCAAATTTACTGGCTGACAAAAGTGCTTCCACCAGGTATTAACTCAGGGGTGTGAAGCTATACGCAATCAATACAACGTCATTTTGTATATCTTAGTAATTTGGAAAATTTTCTAGAACTTTTCTTTCACTTTGAAAATGTGGAGTAGGTTGAATAGATTGATACGAAAACAATCTAATTTAGCACTTCAATGATTTAATTTTAAGGCAGCAAAATGTGAAGTCTGGCCAAGGGGTGCTTTCACTAGCGACTGTGTCATGACTCCCGCCAAAGTCGGCTCCTCTCCATGTTCGGGCGGCGCTCAGCGGTCGTCGTCACCGGTCTTCTAGCCATCGCCGCTCCACCTTTCATTTTCCATTTGTTTTGTCTTGTTTTGCCGCACACCTGTTTTACATCCCCTCATCACTCTACGTGTATATTATCCTCTGTTCCCCCCATGTCTGTGTGTGTAATTGTTCATTACGTGTCATGTGTGACGCTTAATGCTGGTTTTACGCAGGGTCTTGTTTGGAACCCGTGGTATTGTATGCTGTACATTATTTGTGTGACGAGTGCACTATTCGCTTTTGCCTTTGGCGGGAGTGTCATTACGCAGTTGCGTCCGACTGTTTTCCTTCTGCCAAATAAAGTGTGCCTGTTCACTCATCTCTGCTCTCCTGCACCTGACTTCAGTTAACCAGTTGCGCACACTGTTGACAGACTGTCCATACAGAGGAAGGAGCATATCAAAGCAAAGCATAGCCTACTACTGCTATGATGGTTTACAACCATTTTCCACTTTACATCCAGGCTTCACATCCTCAGATACAGTGAGCACAAGAAAGCACATTTATGAGTATTATAAAAACACCAAGCTTTTCTCAAATCTTGCTTAAAGGAATGACTACATGATTTAGTATCCACAGTAGTTACAAGAGTGGATATTTAGAAGTTTTAGAAAAATATAAAACTTTTCTCAAATCTGGAATACTTGGGAATGACGATTGTCCTTTGCTTTCCGGGTGCTTATACACCTAAGGCACGCATGTTATTCAAAGCATTTAGGGTGATGTAACTAATACAACGCATTGTATTTTCACATTTTCACACTGTCTTTTTACTTCTAACTTTTTTATAGTTGTTAGTGTTATTGATTCCACTGGCTGGCTGCTTGCTCATAGTGAGGAGTGAGGTGGGAAGAGCATGAGGTGAGGTTGGCGTCTGTTTGTGGCGTCTCCTCTCCCGCTAGTCTGCTGTTTGTAAACAGTGTGTACATCCCAAATGGCACCCTTTTCCCTATGGGCCCGGCCAAAGTAGTGCACAAAATAGAAACTAGGGTGTCATTTGGGACGCACAGTGTTTCCCAACACTCACCCCGGTTCGGCTAATGATAGGGCTGAACAGGAACAACAATGGTTGGAAGATTGTTTGGCACACTCCGCCAGAGAAAAGGTGTGTGTGTTTTTGTGTAGTGGGGTGTGTGTGTGTGTGTGTGTGTGTGTGTGTGTGTGTGTGTGTGGTGTGTGTGTGTGTGTGTGTGTGTGTGTGTGTGTGTGTGTGTGTGTGTGTGTGTGTGTGTGTGTGTGTGTGTGTGTGTGTGTGAACAGAGCTGCATCAAGTCAGCCTGTCAATGCCGAGGTGCCTTTGACATGAATACAGGAATTCTGAGATCGCTGACAATACATAGGTAACAGGGATCTGAGTAGCTCACATAGCTGCCGTGGTAACGCGTGAAATTCTTCAGGAGCATCCTACGTTGATGGTTTATATTATAGTGGTTTCCATATCATAATCAGGATGATGATTATATCAAGGCATCATGTCTTAAAACATAACCCAGGCACCTGAAAAAAACTGAAAGAAACTCCACTGTTGACCATGCCAGATCCAATCATTTGGAAACCTGACCACAGTGTTTGACGTAACAACAATGCCAATGATGATGAAGTATCCCAATGTGAGGAATGAAGTAAAATGTGAGTCAATAACCTTATATCCCCTGTTAGGGTTACAAAATTTCAGATTTTTTTTTAAGCCATCTAATTTGGAGGTTTCCCAGTTGGAGGATTCTCTGCTTATTGCATCCTGATTTCAGCAATCCTCCCTCCTGGATTTCAAAAAAATTGGGTCCGAGCTCCCTGTTATCCAGGACCTCTATATCAGGCGGTATGAAAAGAAGGCTTGGAAAAATTGTCAAAGACTCCAACCACCGAAGCCGTAGACTATTTTCTCTGCTGCCGCACGGCAAGAGGTACCGGTGCATCAAGTCTGACACCAACAGGCCCATAAACAGCTTCTATCCCCAACCAATACGACTGATAAATATCTAACCAAAATAGCTACACAGACTATCTGAGTTAACCTTGTATCTTTATTGACCTTTTATTTCAATCTTTACACTGTCTCGCAGGGCCCAACACACTCACGCACCATCTCACTCCAAAACACACACGCACACGCACACACGCACACACGCACACGCACACGCACACACACACACACACACACACACACACACACACACACACACACACACACACACACACACACACACACACAAACACACACACATTTTTTGTCCATTAAAATAACATCAAATTGATCAGAAATACAGTGTAGACATTTGTTCACATTGTAAATGACTATTGTAGCTGGAAACAGCTGATTTTTTAATGGAATATCTACATAGGCATACAGAGGCCCATTATCAGAAACCATCACTCCTGTGTTCCAATGGCACGTTGTGCTAGCTAATCCAAGTTTATCATTTTAAAAGGCTAATTGATCATTAGAACAAAGGACTTTGTTTCTGGCCATTTTGTACTTTTCTTTCAAAACAAGGACATTTCTAAGTGACCTCAAACTGTACATTTATGCTGACTCTATACACCTGCACACCCACTCACATACAAGCTGCTACTACTGTTTATCTAATATCCTGTTGCCTAGTCCCCTTACCCCTATACATATCTACCTCCATCACTCCAGTATCCCTGTCCCCTTACCCCTATACATATCTACCTCCATCACTCCAGTATCCCTGTCTCCTTACCCCTATACATATCTACGTCCATCACTCCAGTATCCCTGTCCCCTTACCCCTATACATATCTACCTCCATCACTCCAGTATCCCTGTCCCCTTACCCCTATACATATCTACCTCCATCACTCCAGTATCCCTGTCCCCTTACCCCTATACATATCTACCTCCATCACTCCAGCATCCCTGTCCCCTTACCCCTATACATATCTACCTCCATCACTCCAGTATCCCTGTCCCCTTACCCCTATACATATCTACCTCCATCATTCCGGTATCCCTGTCCCCTTACCCCTATACATATCTACCTCCATCACTCCAGTATCCCTGTCCCCTTAACCCTATACATATCTACCTCCATCACTCCAGTAACCCTGTCTCCTTAACCCTATACATATCTACCTCCATCACTCCGGTATCCCTGTCCCCTTACCCCTATACATATCTACCTCCATCACTCCAGTATCCCTGTCACCTTACCCCTATACATATCTACCTCCATCACTCCAGTATCCCTGTCTCCTTACCCCTATACATATCTACCTCCATCACTCCAGTATCCCTGTCCCCTTACCCCTATACATATCTACCTCCATCACTCCAGTATCCATGTCTCCTTACCCCTATACATATCTACCTCCATCACTCCAGTATCCCTGTCCCCTTACCCCTATACATATTTACCTCCATCACTCCAGTATCCCTGTCCCCTTACCCCTATACATATCTACCTCCATCACTCCAGTATCCCTGTCCCCTTACCCCTATACATATCTACCTCCATCACTGCAGTATCCCTGCACTTGTAAATACAGTATTGGAACTGACTTTTTAAAAATATTTCCTGTATGTAGTATGCTTACTTACTTACTTTATTGTGTATTTAATATTTCTTATTCTTATTTCTCATATTTTTTTTCTAGTAAAATATCGTTATTGATTATTGCATTGTTGGGTTTTGAGTTTGCAAGAAAGGCATTTCACTGTACTTGTGCGTGTGACATTAAAACATGAAACTTGAAACGCTTCTGAACTTACTGGAACGTTTCTGGTCATTTTCAACCCTACCCCCTTTTCACCCAAGAGGGACAGCGCTTCAGCATGTGTGCGTCCCAATTGGCACCCTATTCCCTGTGTAGTGCACTACAAACAAAAAGAGCCGAGCTTGCCAAGCAGGAAGGAACAAGACACATCTGTCCATGACCTTATTGTTTGACTGCACAATGTTAGTTTACCAGTAGCATCCGTCCATGACCTTATTGTTCGACTCCACAATGTTTATCAGTAGCATCAGTCCATGACCTTATTGTTCCACTGCACAATATTTACCAGTAGCACCCATCCATGCCGACAGACGATGGCCACGCCCACCTTTTGAAGAAACTCGTCGGAATGTTGGCATTTGGTTTGCGGGTTGTGTAAACACCTCACATACCTTTTGAGGCTTGAGGATTCATCAGATGCCAACCTTTATCATTGAGCTGTAGCCGCATGACTTCTGAATGCATGATTGCTGCTTGAGTTGAGTTTGTTGTTTCGACTCTTTGACCTTTTTGTGTCATCCATAGGAGAAGATTAAAAACCACCACCCAAACAAGGGCACTGAGCACTTCAAATGCTCAATGGAAAGTTCCACCGATTATGCAAATGTACCTTAAATTAAATGGGATTGTCATGTTCATGTAACAAAGGTGGTTGGGTGAATCACGGACAGGTCACATGATAAGAACCTTGCATGACTCCTGAAGACTTGAGTTGCGTCCCTAAAGCTAATGTGTAGACTTTAGCTCAGAGGTCTAACAAAGTAGGAGAACCGAGTTCATATCCCAGTCTATAATATTCACAAGCATGCTCAACAGAGTGCACTAGCCACTAGGCACCAGGGTAAAGATATATTTAAAACTAACTGCTGTCCTCAAATGGGCCCTGGCCCAATGGAGATGCTTCAAAGAGTCGGACAGGGAACACAGGCTGGTTTAGCTTATGGCAGGCCAGCTTGTGCTAAGAGTCTGGAGTAACTTTAGCCTGCCTTTGAAGTGTGAGAATGGTGTTTGAGGTCCAATGTGCAATGTTGACTCGCTCTCTGGGGTAGCTGGGCAGCAAGAGCAGGGTCACATTCATTAGGCACCTACTAGACTTGTCCAATAAGAAACGCTTGTATTCGTTTTCGGATGCACAATATTTGGGTGCAGCGTGCCTCAATAAATATGACCCTGGTTAATTAGTTTTACCTCTAACCAAACAAAACAAATATGACTGACTAAAGGAACACTGAGTCCCAGAGAGACTGAAGGATTGCCCAAATACTCAGGAAGAGGTTTATGCACTATGTTAGATATACACACACACACACACACACACACACACACACACACACACACACACACACACACACACACACACACACACACACACACACACACACACACTGTGACGTACAGTCAGGGTAGGCAGGGCGTACCCTGTGATAATCAAATAATTTAAAAATCTGTTATGAAAAGCCTAAGAAACAATATAATATGACAAATTGTAGTTCTTTTTTGTTATCTAATGTTTTTTCGCATTGATCCTGGTGTTTTCTAGGCAGTAAATCTCAACATCTGTTAAAACTACATCAGAACCTCATGAAAGGTGTCAGGGTATTCATGCCTTCTTTCCCAGCCATTCAAATCCATTGAACTCGTTGATGAGCGCGGCCGTTCCTGACTCCAGTCACTGTTGATGGACAGGGTCAGCACAGGCATCGCTGCTTTGTCTAGCTTCATTCGGTGCATTGAGACGATTTCATATTTTGCAAATGCGTATTGCCTAAACATGTTGTGTGGGTAAGCCTGGGGTAAGCTCTGCACATTTGGACGTATCTACATAATTTGGAGCTTGCATTCCTTGAACTGAACGAAGCTACCTAGCGAAAACAATCTGACAAATGAACACCTCAAATGAGCACCTCAAACCATTTTCCAAGTTGGATTTCCAAGGAAAACTTGATAATAGTTTTGGGAGTGGGAGCAACACCTGCACTTCCTGGCCTTTCTTTAGAGGAAGGGACAGAAAATCATCTGAACGAATGCAACACTCAGCCTGACAGACACAGCAACCCAGAGCAGATAGCTGATCAGAGATGAGAGGAGGGTCATGTTTTACAACATTTTGGACAATATCAGTGTTCAAATGAAAGCCAGGTTTGATCATTTTGTCATCCTTGGCCCTAAAATGCTGTCGCTGACAGATTCACCCTGAAGGACAGATGAATGGAGTTCCTTTACAAGTAAAGGTAGGACTAAATGCATTTTCTTGCAATTTTCGGGTTAGGCTACTGCTACGCTTTCATAGTTTTATGCATGGCGTTCTCCCGATCAAACAATGAAAATGTGTACTCTTTAAATAATTTAACCAGGCAAGCCAGTTAAGAACAAATTCTTATTTACAATGAAAGCCTACCAGGAAACAGTGTGTTAACTGCCTTCTTCAGGGACCGAATGACAGATTTTTACCTTGTCAGCTTGTGGATTCAATCCAGCAACCTTTTGGTTACTTGCACAACGCTCTAACCACTAGGCTACCTACCGCCCCAACTGAGTTCCAACTCAAAAAGTTGTTTGAATAGCCTACAAATTTAAGCTTACCAGGGGACTAATAATGAGAGAGAATGAACAATATCAACAGCCTTTTAGAAAAATCTAATTACAAGTTTAATCAAGTTTAAGCTTATTAAGAAATAAATGATCCATGCGGGCTGGGAAAATCCCTCTATGCGATGTTGAAAACAAAATGTCCAATAACCAATCCTCCTACTGGCCTATCATAAAAGTATCATGTTTGAAGGTAAGACCAAGATGCAGTAATAATGTTTATTACGGCAACAGGGGCAGGCAAACGCGAGGTCATGGCAGGCAGGGGTAGTGGGGCAGAGTAGTGGGGCAAAGGTACAGGACGGCAGGCAGGGTCAGGTCAGGCAGAGGTTGGTAATCCAGAGGTGGGGCAAAGGTACAGGACGGCAGGCAGGCTCAGGGTCAGGGGCAGGCAGAGCGGTCAGGCAGGCAGGTTCAGAGACAGGACAGGCAAGGGTCAAAACCAGGAGGGTGAGAAAAAGAGAGACTGGGGAAAAGCAGGAGCTGAGACAAAACTTGACAAACAAGACGAATTGGCAACAGACAAACAGAGAACACAGGTATAAATACACAGGGGATAATGGGGTAGATGGGCGACACCTGGAGGGAGGTAGAGACAATCACAAAGACAGTTGAAACAGATCAGGGTGTGAGAAAAAGCTTTAATACAAGTTGAAGTTATGAACAGTGGCTTGTTTCTAAAATATTCTAGTCTACGAAGGAGTTGTCCTAAAGTTGTTGTGGCTTCCAAAAATAACAAGAATCAAAGTCTACAGACTTTCAGCCTAGGCATAGACTTTTCTCAGTCACAAACAATATGAGAATAGACAACATCCCTTTGATGCATTTGATTTATCAAGCTAGAATTTCATTTTGATGAGACACTTTTTTTACTCTTTGAAAAAAAGAAATTCTCCATCATTTCGATTGGTGATATTGACATTTCGTTAGAACCTTATTCAGTATATACGTGTGTGTGTGTAATAATATTTCACATAGCAATATTATTATTATGTGTGTGTGTTTGCGTGTCCCACGCATGGTGCATTGGAAGAATTTGAAATCCATTGTGAAGGCTATGAAGTTTGCATTGCAAACTATTAGGATGAAATGTGTCCATACATAGTTTTTTTCATGCCATCTATCAGTTGTAACTGTGGACGTTACATTGGTCTATGGCTGAGCTGAGTTGAGAAGTGTGTCATTTTGTCGGATGATATGAAATATGTCACCATCGGAGGCTATCGTTTGTGTATCTTGGCTACATTGGTATTTCCATGTTGTGATTTTGTTTTTGTCAATTTCGGTTAATAGCACATGTCACTCTGGCTATTGGAGCTGTTGTATGGTGAATTTGGACTTCATCAAGGTTTATTTGTTAGTAGATATGGCTTTGATAATAGCCAGTGCCTACCCAGCCACCGACCTTACAGCACGTCACTGCACACACATACATACTTATTAAACTAAAACATTCCACACCCTCTGCCCTGTCAAAGCAAAAGTCTGACTCAGACAAAAGAGTGATTGATACCCTCAACTGTCTGTCAAACACACATACTGTCACAACTTCCGCCGAAGTCGGTCCCTCTCCTTGTTCAGGCGGCGTTCGGCGGTCGACGTCACCGGCCTTCTAGCCATCGCCGATCCGCTTTTCATTTTCCATTGGTTTTGTCTTTGTTTTACACACCTGGTTTCAATCCCCCAATTACTTGTTCATTATTTAACCTTCTGTTCCCCCAGGGTTGTTTGTGAGTAATTGTTTCTCTTGTATACGGTCCGTTATTTGTGTTGTATTTTGTGAATACTTGAGTAAATACGTTGATTACTCATATCTGCTGTCTACACCAGCTACACACAGGCCCGATTACACATACACAGGCATACACAAACACAAACATACGCACACAAACTCACATGCACACACACACAAATTCAAACATATATATGCACGCGTGCGCACGCACACACACACACACACACACATACACACACACACACACAAATACGTATATCTAGTCTCTGACGTCTCTCGTTCTTGTCTCTCTGACAGCAGTGAAAGCTTGTAAAAATAACACACCTCAGAAGCCCATTGTTTTTAGCGCTCACCTCTTGGGTTTAAAAAGACAGACACAAATATTGTCTATTTGAACAATTTACTGTCAATGTAAGAGCTGAATGCCTGCGTACAATGCATGACTAATGGAATAACACTCTTTTTGCATGCTTGACAGTATCTGGCCACACCTTACCAGGCCCATCTGAAAGCCACCTTCACACCCTCAAACTCAAACTAATACAGGGTAACCTCTCCAAATTGTATTTGGTCCAGTGTGACTGATTGTGGTGTCAGCAACCCCAAGGTTGTGGATTCAACTCCCACAGAGTCAGTGTGGAAGAGGTGCTGTTGCCAATCCTTACAGCCTGAGGTCTGCCCATCAGGAAGTCCAGTTGCAGAGGGTGGTGTCCAGACCAGGGCTCTCAGCTTGGTGTCGAGCTTGGAGGGAACAATAGTGTTGAAAGCTGAATGCTGAACTGTAGTAAATGAACAGCATTCTCAAATAGGTGTTCTTCTTGTCCAGATGCGTTATTGCGGTGTGAATAGTGATGGAAATGGCATTTTCCGTGGATCTGTTGGAGTGGTAAGCAAATTGGAGTTGGTCCAGTGTGCCTGGCATACTGGCCTTGATGTGGGCCATGACCAGCCTCTCGAAGCACTTCATGATGACAAAGGGGGGTGTGATAGTCATTTGGGCATGTCCCCTTGTTTTTCTTGGGCACTGGGACGATGGTGGTCTTCTTAAAGCAGGTGTGGAGTACATCCTGTGACAGGGACAGGTTGAAGATGTCGAGAAGAGAAGACGCCCACAAGGATATCTCCGTTCATCCAGGGTATTTGGTTAGGGTATATCCAGATTGTTATTGTGGGTACAACATCATCAGGATATTAGGAAGAGGAGACCGTGTAGCCTGTCTTTTCAGCCATCAGAATACTAGGAAGAGGAGACCGTGTAGCCCATCTTTTTAGCCATCAGAATACTAGGAAGAGGAGACCGTGTAGTCCATCTTTTTAGCCATCAGGATACTAGGAAGAGGAGACCGTGTAGTCCATCTTTTTAGCCATCAGGATACTAGGAAGAGGAGACCGTGTAGTCCATCTTTTTAGCCATCAGGATACTAGGAAGAGGAGACCGTGTAGCCCATCTTTTTAGCCATCAGGATACTGGGAAGAGGAGACCGTGTAGCCCATCTTTTTAGCCATCAGGATACTAGGAAGAGGAGACCGTGTAGTCCATCTTTTTAGCCATCAGGATACTAGGAAGAGGAGACCGTGTAGCCCATCTTTTTAGCCATCAGGATACTAGGAAGAGGAGACCGTGTAGTCCATCTTTTTAGCCATCAGGATACTAGGAAGAGGAGACCGTGTAGCCCATCTTTTTAGCCATCAGGATACTAGGAAGAGGAGACGGTGTAGTCCATCTTTTTAGCCATCAGGATACTAGGAAGAGGAGACCTTGTAGCCCATCTTTTTAGCCATCAGGATACTGGGAAGAGGAGACCGTCTTTTCAGCTTGGAGTCATTCTTTCCTTCCTCTTCTTCGTTGCCGGCGTTGCCTCAGGTCATCTCGGTCAGCAGCAACAGGTTAGTCCTCTGTGTGGGTAACAAAGGAGAGAATGCATTATTCCAGATCTGGGAGGCTGAGTGATAAGTGTGTAGCTTCAGATTCATGATCCAGGCCTAGTGTGTGTGTGGGTGTGTGTGTGTGCATGTGTGTGTGTGAGAGAGAGCTCTAATGTTGTTGCCCCCCTTTCTCTGTGCAGTGTGTAGCTTCAGATTCATGATCCAGGCCTAGTGTGTGCGTGTGCGTGTGCGTGTGTGTGTGTGTGTGTGTGAGAGAGAGAGAGCTCTAATGTTGTTGCCCCCCTTTCTCTGTGCAGTGTGTAGCTTCAGATTCATGATCCAGGCCTAGTGTGTGTGTGTGTGTGTGTGTGTGTGTGTGTGTGTGTGTGTGTGTGAGAGAGAGAGAGCTCTAATGTTGTTGCCCCCCTTTCTCTGTGCAGTGTGTAGCTTCAGATTCATGATCCAGGCCTAGTGTGTGTGTGTGTGTGTGTGTGTGTGTGTGTGTGTGTGTGTGTGTGTGTGTGTGTGTGTGTGTGTGTGTGTGTGTGTGTGTGTGTGTGTGTGTGTGTGGAGATGGAGATGGAGATGGAGAAAGACATGGAAAAGACAGTGTGGAAGAAATGGAGAAAGACATGGAAAAGACAGTGTGGAAGAATTGGAGAAAGACATGGAAAAGACATGGAGAAACACACGGAGAAAGAAATGAAGAAAGACATTGAGAAAGACAGGGTGGAAGAGAAGAAGAGGGAGACTTAGTGGAAAAGAAGTGAAGAGCTGAGATAAGATAACAACAGACAGGGAGTGTGACCGTCTCCCAAACACACACACACACACACACACACACACACACACACACACACACACACACACACACACACACACACACACACACACATGGGTGTGTGCACACAAACACTCTCCTATTATATTGAAAAGTAGACGCTTACACAGCAAAAAAAAACAATTCTTTCTTTGTCTCTTTCTCCTTCTCTCCTACCGTTGACTGGCGTTTATGGGCACAATACTGGACTGTTAACCTCACAACTCAATGTTGTTTACGCTGGTAGAGGATCCACATTTTAATTAGGGTCCATTGTTTGGATCCCTTCTCCTCCACATTAGAGCTCTGCTGTGTGATGATGTATGAGCAACAAAGTCCAGAGTCTGCTTCCAACACACTGTGAATGACGTAGCTTACCGGGACAACAACAAATCTACCCAGGTGACTCCTGAAAAGTCATAGGTCACAGGGTCGAGAGGGCCGAATGGTCCTGGAGAGTTACGGCTATCTCAGAAAAGTGAGGTTAACTGAGATCAGAGAAAGTTTGGCTGTGAAGATGAGAACTACAATGAAGATGAGAACTACAAATTGACATAAATCAAATGTTACCTTTCATAATCTTTTCCATCTTCACATTAGAAACTTATTTAATTGTTTTCTTATTCTTACTTTCTTATTTTCTTACATTTTTTTTGAAGCACCGGAAGACTAGAACTGTATACTGTACTACTATGAAGGGTATGTGATATGGGAAAGAATTCCAGCTATTTGGCTCAAGGTGTGAAAATAACTGCTTGTTACTCTGCACTTCTAGTGGTTCCCTTCAATTACTGTAAACATTCCATACTCCCTGGCAGGCAGCTGTCATTATCTTAAACAAACTGATTAGAGTGGATATTCATAGGTTATTACTTTATGCACACATGTTTTTATGGATAGTGTTGTGAACTTTTAATCGTTTGTATTTCATCATTTTATTGTAAGTTGTACTTGTAATTCACCGTGTTGTTGACATTTATAAAATGACTTAAATAAAAAAAAAAGAATAAATAATTGTTGAATGTATCGACTGTCCTCTTTGGCAATCAAAACTGTAGGCAGCCCAAAAACAGGCTGTTGTGATGTGTATTATGTCACAGTGTGTTTATGTGCCGGTAAAGGTGTGATGTGTTCAACCTCATCCAGAGAAACCCTTTTGTTGTTTCGGCTGTACATGTTTGTGTATGTGTATGTGTATGTGTATGTGTATGTGTGTGTGTGTGTGTGTGTGTGTGTGTGTGTGTGTGTGTGTGTGTGTGTGTGGTGTGTGTGTGTGTGTGTGTGTGTGTGTGTGTGTGTGTGTGTGTGTGTGTGTGTGTGTTTGAGGCATGTTGTGTTTCTGGAACAAGGGAAGCAGCTCCGTGTTTTTGGAAGGCTTTCTTGGCTTTCCCCAAGTGCTCGCTGGCATACAGTCAAAATCTTGCCCCTGGAGAGAGAAGATTAATGACAGCTAGTCACGGAAAAGGCTTTACAGCAGCAGCCCAGAGAGAGCAGGAGAGAGGGAGGGATAGAGAGAAGGAGGGAGGGAGGAGGAGAGAAAGGTGAGTAACCGATGAGTTGGAGTGTAAGGGAGTGAACGGGTATGTGTGTGTGTGTGTGTGTGTGTGTGTGTGTGTGTGTGTGTGTGGTGTGTGTGTGTGTGTGTGTGTGTGTGTGTGTGTGTGTGTGTGTGTGTGTGTGTGTGTGTGTGTGTGAGTGCCATTGTGTCTACATGCATGGCGTTGTCACGGCTTTCTGAAGGATCGGACCAAAACGCAGCGTGTTCGTAGTTCCACATAATTTTATTAATCGTGAAACTAAATGCAATACACCAATCACTTTAAATAACAAAACCGTAACGCAGAGCAGGCAAACACTACTCAAAAATTAACAACCCACACCCACACATGGAAAACATGCTACCTAAGTATGGCTTCCAATCAGAGACAACGATAGACAGCTGCCTCTGATTGGAAACCATACCTGGCCAACGCATAGAAAAGGAAAACATAGAAATAGAAATCTAGAAACCCCACAATTAAAACAGAAACCCAAAACACACCCAAAACACCCCCCTGTCTCGCCCTGACCACTCTACTATGGAAAATGACCTCTTACAAGGGTCAGGGCGTGACAGGCGTCTTCTTGTTCTCCATTAACAACTAATCCACAGGCCAAAAGCAAGTGTTACCTTCACTCTTGGACTGACAAGACGAGCCAAAGTCCTCATCACAACCACTGCCATGACAACACTGTGTCATGTTCATATTCACAACACACAGCAGAACATATGGAATCCTCTCAGTTATGGTGTCAGACAGACAGATGATGTAGAGATGACAGACACTTTGGTCTTCATCACCATCCTGCTGTGGCTCACTACACCTGGGTTTCATCTGACTGGGTGCATCCTTCAAATACTTCAACTGTGCTTGATAGAGCTTGCCTGGAACAACTTCACCAATGGAATGGTCCGAAAAGTATACAACCCCGCCTATCTGGCACTCCGGTGCAGACTAAAACATAGCTCAAAGGATTTGAAAGATTTCAGATACTAGACCTATTGGAACCTAGCTCTGTTCAAGCTCCCGCACCTGTAATCACACGTATAGCGGTGGTATAATGGCGCCGGAGAAGATGGCTGCCGTTTTACGGTCTCCTAACCAATTGTGTTATTATGTGTTTTTTTTCGCTATATTTATAAATTATTTTGTACATAATGTTTCTGCAACCGTATCTTACGGCAGAAAAGAGCTTCTGGATATCAGGACAGCGATCACTCACCTCGGATTAGACAAAGATTGTGTCAACAACAACAACAACAACAACAAGCAGGACTCTCGCGATATTCTCCAAACACCCCACAGGGCAGACATCCCAATTATTCGCATAAGGTAGCGACGCGGAGGACGAAGAGCCGGATGCCTCGTCAGGACCCGCAGAAGACGAGTAGGAAAGCTGCCGTTACCGTCAATATTACTCACCAACGTGCAATCATTGGACAATAAACTAGACGAGGTACGATCACGAATATCCTACCAACGGGACATCAAAAACTGTAATATCCTATGTTTCACGGAATCGTGGCTGAATGACGACATGGATATTCAGCTAGCGGGATACAAGCTGCACCGGCAGGATAGAACAGCACACTCTGGTAAGACGAGGGGAGGCGGTCTGTGCATATTTGTAAACAACAGCTGGTGCACGAAATCTAAGGAAGTCTCTAGATTTTGCTCGCCTGAAGTTGAGTATATTGTGATAAATTGCAGGCCACAATACTTGCCTAGAGAATTCTCAGCTATACTTTTTGTGGCTGTTTATTTACTACCACAATGCAGACACCTTTATAGATTTTGTTGTGGTATTTTTGTGGCCTTTTGGTTGTTTGCTTTGGCACTTTTCAACACCCTGTATTATCACATTTATGCATGCAAAACATTCACTTACACTACTGATTACTGATTACACACACCATGGTTAATTGTACTTAGTTTACTTTATATATTTTGGTATTTCTTGTCTCCGCGTTGTCTCCCTTTTGTTATGAACTTTGAGCCAGTTCGTGACACTCCAGTGACTCGGTCTATAAAAAAATGGTCAGATGAAGCAGATGCTAAACTACAGGACTGTTTTGCTATCACAGACTGGAACACGTTCCAGGATTCTTCCAATGACATTGAGGAATACACCACATCAGTCACTGGCTTTATCAATAAGTGCATCGAGGATGTCGTCCCCACAGTGACTGTACGTACATACCCCAACCAGAAGCCATGGATTACAGGCAACATTCGCACTGATCTAAAGGGTAGAGCTGCCGCTTTCAAGGTGCGGGACTCTAACCCGGAAGGTTACAAGAAATCCCGCTATGCCCTGCGACGAACCATCAAACAGGCAAAGCGTCAATACAGGGCTAAGATTGAATCATACTACGCCTTCTCCGACGCTCGTCGGATGTGGCAGGGCCTGCAAACTATTACAGACTACAAAGGGAAGCACAGCCGCGAGCTTCCCAGTGACACAAGCCTACCAGACAAGCTAAATCACTTCTATGCTCGCTTCGAGGCAAGCAACACTGAGGCATGCATGAGAGCATCAGCTGTTCCGGACGACTGTGTGATCACACTCTCCGTAGCCGACGTGAGTAAGACGTTTAAACAGGTCAACATACACAAGGCTGCGGGGCCAGACGGATTACCAGGACGTGTGCTCCGGGCATGTGCTGACCAACTGGCAGGTGTCTTCACTGATATTTTCAACATGACCTGATTGAGTCTGTAATACCAACATGCTTCAAGCAGACCACCATAGTCCCTGTGCCCAAGAACACAAAGGCAACCTGCCTAAATGACTACAGAGCCGTAGCACTCACGTCTGTAGCCATGAAGTGCTTTGAAAGGCTGGTAATGGCTCACATCAACACCATTATCCCAGAAACCCTAGACCCACTCCAATTTGCATACCGCCCAAACAGATCCACAGATGATGCAATCTCTATTGCACTCCACACTGGCCTTTCCCACCTGGACAAAAGGAACACCTATGTGAGAATGCTATTCATTGGCTACAGCTCAGCGTTCAACACCATAGTACCCTCAAAGCTCATCACTAAGCTAAGAAACCTGGGACTAAACACCCCTCCCTCTGCAACTGGATCCTGGACTTCCTGACGGGTCGCCCCCAGGTGGTGAGGGTAGGTAGCAACACATCTGCCACACTGATCCTCAACACTGGAGCTCCCCAGGGGTGCGTGCTCAGTCCCCTCCTGTACTCCTAGTTCATCCACGACTGCATGGCCAGGCACGAGTCCAACACCATCATTAAGTTTGCAGATGACAAAACAGTGGTAGGCCTGATCACCGACAACGACGAGACAGCCTATAGGGAGGAGGTCAGAGACCTGGCCGGGTGGTACCAGAATAACAGCCTATCCCTCAACGTAACCAAGACTAAGGAGATGATTGTGGACTACAGGAAAAGGAGCACCGAGCACGTCTACATTCTCATCGACGGGGCTGTAGTGGAGCAGGTTGAGAGCTTCAAATTCCTTAGTGTTCACATCAACAACAAACTAGAATGGTCCAAACACACCAAGACAGTCGTGAAGAGGGCACGACAAAGCCTATTCCCCCTCAGGAAACTAAAAAGATTTGGCATGGGTTCTGAGATCCTCAAAAGGTTCTACAGCTGCAACATCGAGAGCATCCTGACCGGTTGCATCACTGCCTGGTACGGCAATTGCTCGGCCTCTGACCGCAAGGCACTTCAGAGGGTAGTGCGTACAGCCCAATACATCACTGGGGCAAAGCTGCCTGCCATCCAGGACCTCTACACCAGGCGGTGTCAGAGGAAGGCCCTAAAAATTGTCAAAGACCCCAGCCACCCCAGTCATAGACTGTTCTCTCTACTACCGGTAGAGACTGACTGGTGAGGTTAGTAGAGTGCAGTGCAGGCCTGGTGAGGTTAGTAGAGTGCAGTGCAAGCCT
Organism: Salmo salar; assembly: GCF_965601325.2. Classification (NCBI taxonomy): domain Eukaryota; kingdom Metazoa; phylum Chordata; class Actinopteri; order Salmoniformes; family Salmonidae; genus Salmo; species Salmo salar. The sequence continues at coordinate 19,133,271 of NC_138296.1, forward strand.
GGTGAGGTTAGTAGAGTGCAGTGCAGGCCTGGTGAGGTTAGTAGAGTGCAGTGCAGGCCTGGTGAGGTTAGTAGAGTGCAGTGCAAGCCTGGTGAGGTTAGTAGAGTGCAGTGCAGGCCTGGTGAGGTTAGTAGAGTGCAGTGCAGGCCTGGTGAGGTTAGTAGAGTGCAGTGCAGGCCTGGTGAGGTTAGTAGAGTGCAGTGCAGGCCTGGTGAGGTTAGTAGAGTGCAGTGCAGGCCTGGTGAGGTTAAAAGAGTGCAGTGCAGGCCTGGTGAGGTTAGTAGAGTGCAGTGCAGGCCTGGCGAGGTTAGTAGAGAGCAGTGCAGGCCTGGTGAGGTTAGTAAAGTGCAGTGCAGGCCTGGTGAGGTTAGTAGAGTGCAGTGCAGGCCTGGTGTGGTTAAAAGAGTGCAGTGCAGGCCTGGTGAGGTTAGTAGAGTGCAGTGCAGGCCTGGTGAGGTTAGTTGACCCCAGTCCTGATCCAGGTCCCTATCCAAGGGTAGGCCATGGTGAAGTCACTCCCCCAGTTTCCCCCGCATTCCCTCTCACTCCCAACCACACAGGAAATGACCTCACCCCTTCTGGATTCTTATCCAATGTATGTCTTTAAAACATCAGAACAAAATGTAATTTAGCTATGTTTGCCTAGCTGCACCATATCTGATCCAGATGATGGAAGTGTAGGTCTGTTTCTCTGTGCTGTTTCACTCATATAGAAGATTCTTCTCCCAAAATGTAATGGGAAAAGGCTCCATTTCAGAGCGCCAGGCAGTCATGACCACAAGAATGAAGGGAAAGCTATTCCGAAAACCATTTTCAGTCTTTTAGGAGAGAGAATTGCTGCACACGACAGTGTGTTGAAATATCAAGCTCTAACCATACGGTTGTATTTGTAATATGTCAAAAACACTTTGCATATTATTCACAGAATAAATTCATTACTGCCATCATTACATTATGGCTTGGGAAAGTGACATAACTGCAGAGGGGAAAACTAGCTTGGATTGGAGTATTTCATTAATATAATATATGCCATTTAGCTTTTGTCCAAATATGCTTAGGCTGTGTCCGAAATTGACATACTATATACTGCATACTATTTAAAACAAACTGTTTAGTAAAAATGTATGCAGCAAGAAACAAATATGAACACACTAGGCTGACCCATACTGAGAACGCTTCAACTTATGTACAATTGCGTTACATTATCCAAAACTAAGCATTGTCATGAGGCATCACACTATGTCTACTAACACTTTGGTTATCACTGACTATCTCTGGTTTTATTGGTTATCCTAGGTTATCTTACTTCCTTATGACAGAGATTCGCTGACAGGCATAACAATGGCAAGGTGAGAATCAGTTATACCACACCCAACACACTTACTAAACCGTATGACTTCTCCTTACATAAACACCTTAGAAAGAAAAGCCCACTGTATACACAACCAGCCATCCAGTGAAAAGAACCAACGTTTCCTCACTATATGCCATCCACAGGGTCTAAAGCATCTGTCAATTGCACTGTAGACCTGACCAGGAAAGGAAAGGAGACTGGGAGGAAGCAGGGAGGGAGGGATGGAGGGGGGTGATATTGCTGTAGCTATGAAAGCTACGACAGGAGGGGAATGTGAGGAGGTGTAGAGGGGGATTAAAGTTAATAAATATTATTCTACGATGGAGCGGCTTTGAATCAGCCTGGAGGACCTTGTTATAACCATGTGGCCAGGGTGAGATCATTCAACTTTCTCTCTTTCTCCCTCTCCATCTCTCCCCATCATCTCCCTACCTCCATATCTTTCTCTCTTTCTCCCTACATCTTTCTCTTCTCTCCCCCTCCTGCTCTCTCTCCCTCCCTCTCTCTCTCCCTCTCTCATATTCTTATTTTCCCCCCTCTCTCTCTCTCCCTCTCCCTCTCATGTTCTTATTTCTCTCTCTCTTCTCACTATTCCCTCTTTAATTTCTAAACTCTGACAGGGGAAAAGGTGCTGTGGCAACAACTCTAAAACAACATCAGCTGTTAACAAGGGTGGAGGAGAGGAAGAGAGAGAGAGAGAGAGAGAGAGAGAGGGAGAGAGAGAGGGAGAGAGAGAGAGGGAGAGAGAGAGAGAGAGAGAGAGAGAGAGAGAGAGAGAGAGAGAGAGAGAGAGAGAGAGAGAGAGAGAGAGAGAGAGGAAACATTGAGAAAGCTGGATGAAGTAAGGGTGAGGCCCTGAGTATGAAAACATTAAGATTCTGTTTCATTAAAAGTCAGCTTTGGTAGCTGCTGAAACACCATCAGAGTCCATTAGTGGAGCACACAAAGTAGCAAGATTAGGCTTTAGCTCAGAGGGCTAACACAGGATTGTGGCTCTCAGGAGGTCTGGGTTCAAACTACAGTCAGCCACATGTGCATAAAACCTATTATCTACACATCTCTGCTCCTCTATGTTAGGTGGTAGAGCAGAAGACTTGCCATAGCTCCCTGATCTAATGCCTAGACTTTAGTTCAAAGGGCTAATACAGCACTTTGGATGTCAGGGAACCGGTTTTGAACCCCAGTCAGCAACATGCACACAATCATCACCATGAACATTGAAGGTCCTCTACGGAGCGGTCCCCTATGTGGAAGAGCAGAATCAGTTGTCTCCTGGCAGACTTCTGAGGCCTGTTACTGGGCATGTTAATCATTAAGTCCTGGTCGTCTAAACAAACACACAGGGTGTTCATCTCACGTTGGATGAGCTCTCATTATGCCTCTCATTGGCCCTCTGGGTGTCTCCTTTGGTTCCACTGGCCTGTGATGTATGTGTGTGAGAGTGAGTGAGTCAGCTGAAGGAGGAATGACATCACACACCACAGGACTGGATGGATAGAGGACTGACACCACACACCACAGGACTGGATGGATAGAGGACTGACACCACACACCACAGGACTGGATGGACAGAGGACTGACACCACACACCACAGGACTGGATGGATAGAGGACTGACACCGCACACCACAGGACTGGATTGATAGAGGACTGACACCACACACCACAGGACTGGATGGATAGAGGACTGACACCACAGGACTGGATTGATAGAGGACTGACACCACACACCACAGGACTGGATGGATAGAGGACTGACACAACACACCACAGGACTGGATGGATAGAGGACTGACACCACAGGACTGGATGGATAGAGGACTGACACCACAGGACTAGAGGGATAGAAGACTGACACCACACACCACAGGACTGGATGGATAGAGGACTGACACCACAGGACTGGATGGATAGAGGACTGACACAACACACCACCGGACTGGATGGATAGAGGACTGACAACACAGGACTGGATGGATAGAGGACTGACACCACAGGACTGGATGGATGGACTGACTTACACCACAGGACTGGATGGATAGTGGACTGACACCCCACACCACAGGACTGGATGGATGGACTGACTTACACCACAGGACTGGATGGATAGAGGACTGACACCCCACACCACAGGACTGGATGGATAGAGGACTGACACCACAGGACTGGATGGATAGAGGACTGACACCCCACACCACAGGACTGGATGGATAGAGGACTGACACCACAGGACTGGATGGATAGAGGACTGACACCCCACACCACAGGACTGGATGGATAAAGGACTGCCATGCCATTTACACACACGTAGAGGGACTGGATTCTGGAAAGAGGGGCCCAATAATATCACATTTTTCCTGAAGTGCACACTTGTTCACTACCCACCACAAATCTGAAAGCATTGGATTGGTGGAGGCATGGGCTTATTGTTGTTTAGCTGATGGGTGCAAGGCAGATGGCAAGGTAGGTTTCAGACTGCATACAACGACATCGTGGATGCTTCATAATCTATGAGGGGTCAGATTTAGTTTAAGTGACATCTCCATTTTGTACTGAATTGGCACTTTTCCGAGACACAGGGTTTAAGCATAGTGCGGGACAAAAAACCATGCTGAATGAAGATGATTTTTAGTCCAGGACTATGCTTACTGGCCCATTCAGTTAGGCAGGAATGTCACTTAAAAAAATACATCTGCAAAATGAATTACAGGGGAAAGATAAAGCATGTGAACCCTTTAGAATTACCTGGATTCCTGCATAAATTGGTCATAAAATTTGATCTGATCTTCATCTAGGTCACAAAAATAGACAAATACAGTCTGCTTGAACTAATAACACACAAACAATTATAGTTTTTCATGTCTTTATTGAACACACCGTGTAAAGATTCACAATGCAGGTTGGAAAAAGTATGTAAACCCTTCGATTTAATAACAGGTTGACCCTCCTTTGGCAGCAATAACCTCAACCAAACTTTGCTGTAGTTGCAGATCAGACCTGCACAACAGTCAGGAGGAATTTTAGACCATTCCTCTTTACAAAACTGTTTCAGTTCAGTAATATCCTTGGGATGTCTGGTGTGAACTGCTCTCTCGAGGTCATGCCACAGCATCTCAATCGGGTTGAGGTCAGTACTGACTGGGCCACTCCAGAAGGCGTATTTTCTTCTGTTCAAGCCGTTCTGTTGTTGATTTACTTCTGTCTTTTGTGTCATTGTCCTGTTGCATCACCCAACTTCTTTTGAGCGTTCTGCGCTGTGCTCTTGCAGTCATCTTTGCAGGACGGCCACTCCTAGGGAGAGTAGCAAAAGTATTGATATTTCTCAATTTATAGACAATTTGTCTTACCGTGGACAGACTTTTAGAGATACTTTTGTAACCCTTTCCAGCTTCATGCAAGGCAACAATTCTTAATCTTAAGACTTCTGAGATCTCTTTTGTTCGAGGCATGGTTCACATCAGGCAATGCTTCTTGTGAATAGCAAACTCAAATTTTGTGAGTGTTTTTTATAGGGCAGGGCAGCTCTAACCAACATCTCCAATCTCGTCTCATTGCTTCGACTCCAGGTTAGTTGACTCCTGTCACGGTTGTCATATGGATTGGACCAAAATGCAGCGGGAATATGTATACTCATCTTCTTTTTATTTTGAAGAAGGAGAAACAACTAAATACGTATACAAAAAAGAACAAACCGAAACAGCCCTGTCAGGTGCAACAAACACTAAACAAGGAACAACTACCCACAAAATCCCATAGAAAAACAACCCTCTTAAATTGGACCTTCAATTAGAAGCAACTAGGAGCAGCTGCTTCCAATTGAAGGTCAACCCAACAAACACCACATAGAAATAGATATACTAGAACTAACATAGAAATAGACTAACAAAGAACATAGCCCAACAAACCCCGAAACACTCTAAACAAACACCCCTCTTAAATATGAACATAGCCCACTAAACCCCGAAACACTCTAATCAAACACCCTCTGCCACGTCCTGACCAAACTACAATAACAAATAACCCCTTATACTGGTCAGGACGTGACAACTCCTGACTCCAAGTCATTAGCCTAGGGGTTTACATACTTTTCCAACCTACACTGTGAATATTTAAATGATGTATTCAATATAGACAAGAAAAATACAATAATTTGTGTGTTATTAGTTTAAGCACACTGTTTGTCTATTGTGGTGACAGATGAAAATCAGATCAAATTTGATGTAAAATTTATGCAGAAATCCAGGTAATTCCAAAGGGTTCACATACTTTTTCTTGCCACTGTACAGTACCAGACATAAAACAAGACTAGGGCTGAGCTTCGAGGTAAAGTGTGAGTGTATGAACTTGATTCCCAATCTGGTTCTGCTTAGACCAGCCAGTACTTAACTTAATTTCATCATTAAACCTCAGTTTGTGCTCAACCTATTTTAAAGCTGAGTGGGTCATTATACATATACTCATATCATGGTGCCTATAGGCTCAGATTCCAAAGCCAATTCAAACGCAGCTTATTTTTCCTTTTGATTAGACCCAAGTGCTGTCATTTGAGCCTTGACGGGGACATATTATATTAGTTGTATTGAAGAAGGGAAGCGGCCATTTAGCGTTTTTCTTAAATTAATCACAGGGGAATGATTTGATTCCCAAGAGAGCTGATACCGTTCACATACAAACTTTTGTCTGTCTGTCTGTCTGTCTGTCTGTCTGTCTGTCTGTCTGTCTGTCTGTCTGTCTGTCTGTCTGTCTGTCTGTCTGTCTGTCTGTCTGTCTGTCTGTCTGTCTGTCTGTCTGTCTGTCTGTCTGTCTGTCTGTCTGTCTGTCTGTGTCTCTCTCTCTCTCTCTCCCCTCTCTCTCACTCTCTTTTAGCCATTTGTATCATACAGTACCTGCCTATGAGCATGACTGGGTGATATTGCCCTCTCCGTCCCCTAAGCCACATAAATACAAGGGCCTTGTTTCGGCCAGGGGCCCAGGTACAGCCATGCGCCCAGGTACCGTCATGGGTACTGTCCCATTGGATATAGGAAACCAAAGAGGGAAGAGTGGAGTGGAGAGGGGGGCCTGTATGTACCCTGGACACAGAGAGGGAAGTGTCTGGGGAGACAGGGACTCTGATGGAGGGGCACAAAGGGACCATTGCTTTGGCTGGGTCACAGCAGGCCTTCACTTGGGAAAAGTTCTGTGGGAAGGGGCAAGCTCAATTCATCCTACTATCTCAATATTCCAAGAAAAACAAATTCCTAAACAGATTGCAATTACAATTTTCCCATCTGGTCCCAAGTTTTGGAATCACATCTGATTCCCAAAATGTGGAACCGTCATAACTCTCTGGATAAGCTCTGTCATGTTATCTCTATGGATATCTGAGCCAACACATGCTGTACTCTGACACACACAGATTCCCATGAAGGCCCAGGTCTGGTCCAGAAGCACTACAAATATACCATTGTTCCCTTAACAGCTGACCCATCGCATCTAGGCTCTGCATGGGAAAGTCTGAGCTCCGCTGAAATACTGCACGCGCACACACACACGCACGCACATGCACACACACCCAAAACACACACACAACTGTGCTGCACTGTTCCAACCACATCCTCCCTCTATCTCCCTCTTTCTCTCCCTCTATCCCTCCCTCTATCCCTCCCTCTATCTCCCTCTTTCTCTCCCTCTATCCCTCCCTCTATCTCCCTCTTTCTCTCCCTCTATCCCTCCCTAAATCGCTCTCTCTCTCTCCCTCTCTCTCTTGCTCTCTCTCTTTCACTCCCTCCCTCTCTCTGGGCCTTGTTTGGATGGCCCTTACATACACTGTTTTGATTGTTATCACATGTCATGAAGGGGCCAATTGTTTCCAGTATTGTGATTGCCATCGCTGCCCTCCACTTCATCCAGCCGCCAGGCCCTTTGACCAGGATGGCACATTACTGTACCCAGTGTACCGGTGGTAGAGCCCATGCCATGCTGTACCACCTGTACTCTTGCCTGATCCCAGACCTGTTTGATCCCAGACCAACCTTCCCCTTCTACCATCCCCACCCCCCCACCTCCCCCTTCCACCATCCCCACCCCCCACCTTCCCCTTCTACCATCCCCACCCCCCACCCCCACCTTCCCCTTCCACCATCCCCACCCCCCACCTTCCCCTTCTACCATCCCCACCCCCCCACCTTCCCCTTCCACCATCCCCACCCCCCACCTTCCCCTTCTACCATCCCCACCCCCCACCCCCACCTTCCCCTTCCACCATCCCCACCCCCCACCTACCCCTTCTACCATCCCCACCCCCAACCTTCCCCTTCCACCATCCCCACCCCCCCACCTCCCCTTCCACCATCCCCACCCCCCACCTTCCCCTTCCACCATCCCCACCCCCCACCTTCCCCTTCTACCATCCCCACCCCCCACCTTCCCCTTCCACCATCCCCACCCCCCCCACCTTCCCCTTCCACCATCCCCACCCCCCACCTTCCCCTTCCACCATCCCCACCCCCCACCTTCCCCTTCTACCATCCCCACCCCCCCACCTTCCCCTTCCACCATCCCCACCCCCAACCTTCCCCTTCCACCATCCCCACCCCCCCACCTTCCCCTTCCACCATCCCCACCCCCCACCTTCCCCTTCTACCATCCCCACCCCCCCACCTTCCCCTTCCACCATCCCCACCCCCCACCTTCCCCTTCCACCATCCCCACCCCCAACCTTCCCCTTCCACCATCCCCACCCCCCCACCTTCCCCTTCCACCATCCCCACCCCCCACCTTCCCCTTCCACCATCCCCACCCCCCACCTTCCCCTTCTACCATCCCCACCCCCCACCTTCCCCTTCCACCATCCCCACCCCCCCACCTTCCCCTTCCACCATCCCCACCCCCCACCTTCCCCTTCCACCATCCCCACCCCCCACCTTCCCCTTCTACCATCCCCACCCCCCCACCTTCCCCTTCCACCATCCCCACCCCCAACCTTCCCCTTCCACCATCCCCACCCCCCCACCTTCCCCTTCCACCATCCCCACCCCCCACCTTCCCCTTCTACCATCCCCACCCCCCCACCTTCCCCTTCCACCATCCCCACCCCCCACCTTCCCCTTCTACCATCCCCACCCCCCACCCCCACCTTCCCCTTCCACCCTCCCCACCCCCCACCTTCCCCTTCTACCATCCCCACCCCCACCTTTCCCTTCCACCCTCCCCACCCCCCACCTTCCCCTTCTACCATCCCCACCCCCACCTTTCCCTTCTACCATCCCCACCCCCCACCTTCCCCTTCTACCATCCCCACCCCCACCTTCCCCTTCTACCATCCCCACCCCCCACCTTCCCCTTCCACCCTCCCCACCCCCCACCTTCCCCTTCTACCATCCCCACCCCCACCTTTCCCTTCTACCATCCCCACCCCCCACCTTCCCCTTCCACCATCCCCACCCCCACCTTTCCCTTCTACCATCCCCACCCCCCACCTTCCCCTTCTACCATCCCCACCCCCCCACCTTCCCCTTCTACCATCCCCACCCCCCCACCTTCCCCTACCACCATCCCCACCCCCTACCTTCCTTCCTCCTCATCCCTACCTTCCCCTTCCACCCTCCCCACCCCCTACCTTCCATCCAACCCACCCTCCCACACCTTCCATCCTCCCCACCCCCACCCCTAACTTCCACAATCCCCACTCCCCACCTTCCACCTTCCACCTTCCCCACCCCCACCTTCCACCCACCCCCACCTTCCACCCTCCCCTGCCCTCCGTGGAACTATTGCCGCGCGGCCCGGCTCATACATCCAGCCGGACCGCTCTCTGGCCAGGGGAGAGCCGGTGAGCTGAAGGCCCTCTTTGTGCTTCTGCTCCCTGGGAGATATTAACCCCCCGTCTCCTCGACCACACAAAGGAAGCACTTACTAAACGCTAAAGCCTTAACAAACAACGCCTTTCAGATGAACCCAGCTCCATGCGGGGCAGAGGGAGGGGGTAGAGGGGAGCTGAGGAGAGAGAGGGGTAAAAAGCGGCCATTTACTTGTATTTGCAGATTACAGGGGAAGGTGGGAACGGCGGGCGGCTGATTCTGTGGTGGGGCCGTGGGGCTTCGTGTTCGTGTTCGAGGTGGATGGATGTGTTGTGGTGGTTGGAATAGGAATAGGGAACTCACACAAACAGGCACGCAAGCACAAAGACGCACACAGACCTGTGCACTTACACACAAAAACACACACACGCACACACACAGCAACAGGTCCAAGTCGTGCAATGAGTGAAAGTGTATGAAAGTAGTATGGAGCCCTGAGAGTGTGTGTTTTTCCTGAGGTAAAGTTGATCTAAGCAGGAATGGCATTTTCTTACTCACATGTGCAACCATGCACGCGCACCCACTCTCTCTTTCTCTCTCTCTGTCTGTCTCTCTCACTCTCCCAAACACTATTTTGCACACACACTTGAATGGAAGGCCAAGGCTGCCTCCCAGGTTTCACATAAATCCCCCTGGGATCTTTTATCCTCTAAGAAATGTGGTCATAATATCATGGGGAAATGACTTTATGGTTACTTTGTCCACAAGCTCTTTGGCCGGTGCTGCACTGCCGTTCACTCCCAAGATGTGAGAGCAAGAGAGAGAAAGAGAGAAAGACAGAGAGGGAGAGAGACAGGGAAGAGGGAGCGAGTGAAAGGGAAGGTAGTGAACAAGAGAGAGAGAGAGAAAGGTTGTGTGGAGCAGATTAGAAATAGAGAAAGAACAAGATGTAATTTGTTCATTCTGGTACAACCCATCCCTTTACATGTTAGTCATTTAGCAGACACTCTTATCCAGAGCAACTTACAGTAGTGAATGCATACATTTTATACATTTTTTTTCTCCCCATACGGGTCCCCCGTGGGAATCGAACCCACAACCCTGGCATTGCAAACACCATGCTCTACCAACAGAGCCACACGGACCTAGTACAGCCCATCTCCTTATCTAGTACAGCCCATCTCCTTGTCTAGTACAACCCATCTCTTTATCTAGTAAAACCCATCCCTTTAAAAGGCACATACTTTAAAACGTTATATTTTCGCATACCCAATCAGAGTACTATTTAGAACACAAGTACAGGTATCGGGACAGGCCCAGAGAGAACTCCACAGTCCAGTACTACACAGGCTCTCTCTCCCAGCTGCTGATAATCCCTGTCCAGTGACTAGTTTGTGTTTTAAGTTTTATTTATTCGCACAAGAGAAGAAAGACAAAGCAATGCAGATAAAAACAATGTTAGAATAAGGTGTACAGGTGAGGTTGCTTATATAAAACAATATGTAGACAATACAGTCTGTTCAACGAATTCAACAAAGCATACTGATTACAATTGTCACGCCCTGACCTTAGAGAGCCGTTTTATTTCTCATTTTGGTTAGGTCAGGGTGTGATGTGGGCTGGGCATTCTATGTTATCTATTTCTTTGTTTTGGTGTGGTTCCCAATCAGAGGCAGCTATCTATCATTGTCTCTGATTGGGAATCATACTTAGGCAGCCACCTGTGTTTTGTGGGTAGTTGTTTTGTGTTTTGTATTCTGTACCTGGCAGGACTGTTCGCTTTTCGTTTGTTGTTACTTTTGTTAGAGTGTTTCATTGAATATTAAAAATCATGAACACTTACCACGCTGCGCTTTGGTCCACTCCTTCAACTTCCGACGACAACCGTTACAACAACAGAACATGATAGATTCAGCGTGTTTGTTTTGAACGTGTGTGTGAGGGTGTAATTGTTATGCTAGTAGTCATAGCAAAGTGCCTGTTTCAACACCCCCTAGTGAGTCAATCTAAGTAACATCAAAATCCGTCGGTTTAAGCTGGAGATATCTTTTTTTTTTGCGTGGGCTGCGTCTCAATCCACCACATCCGCCTATGTCGCCATTCCACATCTGCAGTGGAAAGTGGCAGAGCTACAGCGCTGTTTACTAAGCTGGTCTCAGAGCATTTCATATTAACAGCTCACAGATCACTGCACCTGTACATAGCCCATCTGTAAATAGCCCATCCAACTACCTCATCCACATACTGTATTTATTTATTTATCTTGCTCCTTTGCACCCCAGTATCTCTACTTGCACATTCATCTTCTGCACATCTACCATTCCAGTGTTTAATTGCTATATTGTAATTACTTCGCCACCATGGCCTATTTATTGCTTTACCTCACTTATCCTACCTCATTGGCACATGCTGCATATAGACTTTTTCTACTGTATTATTGACTGTATGTTTGTTTGTTCCATGTGTAACTCTATGTTGTTGTATGTGTCGAACTGCTTTGCTTTATCTTGGCCAGGTTGCAGTTGTAAATGAGAACCTGTTCTCAACTAGCCTAACTGGTTAAATAAAGGTTAAATAAATAGGTTAAAATGTTAAGGTTAGGGTTAGGGGAATGGTTATCTAAAAGGCTTCGGGTTAGGGTTAGGGGAATGGTTATCTAAAAGGCTTCAGGTTAGGGTTAGGGGAATGGTTATCTAAAAGGCTTCGGGTTAGGGGAATGGTTATCTAAAAGGCTTCGGGTTAGGGGAATGGTTATCTAAAAGGCTTCGGGTTAGGGGAATGGTTATCTAAAAGGCTTCAGGTTAGGGGAATGGTTATCTAAAAGGCTTCAGGTTAGGGGAATGGTTATCTAAAAGGCTTCAGGTTAGGGTTAGGGGAATGGTTATCTAAAAGGCTTCGGGTTAGGGTTAGGGGAATGGTTATCTAAAAGGCTTCAGGTTAGGGTTAGGGGAATGGTTATCTAAAAGGCTTCAGGTTAGGGGAAGGGAAAGGGTTAGCTAACATGCTAACTAGTCGCAAATTAGCTAAAAAGTAGTAAGTAGTTGAAAAGTTACTAATTAGCTAAAATACTGAAACTGTCCGTGATGAGATTCGAACTCTTGACCTTTGGGTTGCTAAAAGTTTGCATTATTCGCCCACACACAACCTGACCATTTAGTTTGTGCTTTAAGTAACCATCTGTCTTATGTAACCATACCAAACGTAACATATCATACGTTAACTATGTTACATCTAGTGTATGAGACCAGGCTGGTTTGTCAGACCAGGAGACGTCCCCGAAAATTGGTCTTCTCACTAAAACGACTGTCATTTATGAATGTGTTATTCAATGGGTTTCTATAGTATTCAATTTGTTTTTTATTCAGTGTGTTTCTAGTAAAGGCCTAATTCTAATATTCTTTAGGGATAACTAAATTCTAAATCAAATATCTGAATGATCCATGGTATGACCTTCTTAATTAAAACAATTCCATATGTCAGCTTAGAACCCCTCTGGGGAGGAGAGACACATCACTACTGATGTAGAACCTAGTCCTCCAGTTCCCCTGTACGGCATCCATGTTAGGAGTTAAGAATGATTCAGCAGTGGTATGGGTCGTTGACCTCAAATTCCTGTTGGATTAACAGGAATTGGTTTCTGTTTAAGATTAAATTAAATAGTTGACAAAGGCACATATTGACTATTTTATGGACACATTGATAACTTGTTGGTTCCCCTCTAAAGATAAATATCAGCCAACTAGCTTCCACATACAGTACAGCTATAAAGCCCCATATAAACAGAGTACAGTGAACACTCTGTGGTTTACAGATATTTCTCTGCAGTAGAGTGGTGATAACCATTGTTTAAAGAGCAGATTATGGCCCATTGTCAGGTCACTCCAGCTATACTGGGACGCCCTGGTGGCATGCATTACGTGACTCTGGCTCTGAACCCATTTCAAAGACATCATTGTGTGTTTGTGTGAGTGTGTGTATATGTCTGTGTGTGTGTGCGCGTGTGTGTGTGAGCGAGTGTATGTGTGTGTGTGTGTGTGTGTGTGTGTGTGTGTGTGTGTGTGTGTGTGTGTGTGTGTGTGTGTGTGTGTGTGTGTGTGTGTGCGTGTGTGTGCGTGTGTGTATGCATGCCTGTGTGCGTGTGTGTGTGAAGCAGGAGACATTACCTGTTTGAAGTATTAGTCACAGTGGTGCAGCCTAAAGGTAAAAGGTAATTCTAGCACTGGCATCTGTTTTATACCGAACACAGTGAGTCATTCCGTGTGCGTGTGTGTGTGTGTCTGTGTGCAGTTGATAGGTCAATGGGTGAGTCTCTAGCAGGGTTGGGTAGGTGACTTTCTAAATGTAATCTGTTACAGTGGCTAATTACCTGTCCAAAATTGTAATCAGTAACGTAACTTTTGGATTACCCAAACTCAGTAACATAGTGTTATTACATTCAGTTACATTCCCCTTAAGAGACATTAGAAGAAGACAAAAATGTATGTTACCAATTGAACATATATTGCTAAATCAATGTTAACGTTTAGTTGGATGTTCAATTTTACTTTATGGGTTGGTTATGTAGGCCTCTTCTAACTAACCCATCGCTTTCTACTACATATAATAATATGATTAAATTATATCTTTACATTAAAAACCAGTCTATCAGAATTCCAGTCATTCCAATAAATGTTATACCCCTTGATCTTGAACAATAGGAAATATGGAAGTATAGATTAGCCAAATTGTTTTACCTGAGCATTACCCCACAACTAAGGACTTATTAGCCAGCCCTACTCTGTTGTTTATGATTTTGTTGTCATGGAGGACTGATTGGGCTCATTGATTCGAGTTGAAAAATAAATGCTGCACTCATGGAATGGCATGCTTTGAGCACTACTGAAAAGTGCTATTTACATGTGAAAAATGAATGCCATATGCTGCATTTGCTATAGGCCTATTGTTCACCTTTTTGTTGGTGACACTTTGATATCTTGATAATATGCAGCTGTTTAAAGGTCAAATCCACAGATAAAACAATAAGAAAATCGTTACCCACCTCTGTTTTGGTTAAAAGCTGAGGGATGGGCCTGGAGAAATGTAACCACTCTCAGATTAATAGACATAACTATGGATACAAGGACAGACCATCCATTATATCAAAATGATTGTTTTAGCCATGTTATGAGGCTATGCAGTGTTTGTTTATATTTACCATTTTTACAAACATTGGAGAAAAACAAGCTTATATTTAAAAGCTCATGAGGCATTTAAAAGTTATATTCTTCAAGAATCTATATATATATATATATATATATATATATATATATATATATATATATATATATATATTCATTGATTCTTGAAGAATATAACTTTTAAATGCCTCATGAGCTTTTAAATATAAGCTTGTTTTTCTCCTGTATATATATATATATATCTCCTGTATATATATATATATATATATATATAAAAAGTAAAAAAATTGATGTAGCAACTACAGATTGCCCCTTTAAGCCAATCAAAGGTTTGTGAGTTTGAGCATGTGTCCATTAGGCCTATGGATTTCTTTTTTTTTTATCCACAGGCTGGGATCCGCACCATGCAGTTGTTGAAAGAGCACATTTTTCACTGGCTGTCAACTGGTTTCAATTGATAGGCAGCTTAAACTTCTTGAATTCAACCATTATTGGGTTCAAATACACATTTAGATTTGGGAACAGCCATCCTCAACAACCACAATCCGTAAGGTGCAAACAGCTAAATGAGAGGCAAGCAGAATGATTCACATCAATGTGATATGTAGATATCAATAATAAGTGATATCCGTATCGCCGTAAAGTACACCACTGTCGTCATCCTTACCTCCAAGTATTTATTCAAATTGGATAATCGTTGGATGCCGACAGCAGTTGCACCATTGGAAGACATAGCTTGGACTGTAGACTACACGAGCCTATTCCTGTGCTTTTCCCACCATCCATCAAGCACATTTGATGATTCATCATAGTGGTCTCTGACTTGTGGTGAAACTCGCTCAGGTGGAATAAACTTAAACTTGTGCCTTTTTTCAATGCTAATTTGAATGTCATTGAGAAAACAGTGTCAACAGTTTTTTCTCTCGCAATCATCCTTTCGGAATTTAAAAGTAAACCTTGAAGTAATCATCTAGATATTAAAAGTATCTGTACAAAAGTATCTGAATACAATATTTTAGCTGGTAACGTAACGGATTACAGTTACCGTTTTTTGTAGTCCCTTACAGGTAACGGATTACATGTAATCCGCTACTCCCCAACCCTGGTCTCTTGTGAAAGGCTGTCTGTTCTCTAAAGGTATGCCATCACTTCTCCTCCTGTCAAGGATATGACCGGGAGCCATTGACTTTGGCATATAATGAATTAGTAAGGCTGACTGACAGACTGACTGGACAAATAGTGTAGATGTACACAAAAGCATGACTCCATATAAATAAGCTACACAAGCATCTACTTTAATACCCAGAGCGTAAGGAAGTAGTTCAAAACACACACACACATCACAACACCCACACAGGATGATGGAGACACTGGCACAGGGACAAACACACTGATGTTAGGAACTGATTGAGACACTGGTATGGGGACAAACACACTGATGTTAGGAACTGATTGAGACACTGGTATGGGGACAAACACACTGATGTTAGGAACTGATGGAGACACTGGCACAGGGACAAACACACTGATGTTAGGAACTGATTGAGACACTGGCACAGGGACAAACACACTGATGTTAGGAACTGATTGAGACACTGGTATGGGGACAAACACACTGATGTTAGGAACTGATTGAGACACTGGCACAGGGACAAACACACTGATGTTAGGAACTGATTGAGACACTGGCACAGGGACAAACACACTGATGTTAGGAACTGATTGAGACACTGGCACAGGGACAAACACACTGATGTTAGGAACTGATTGAGACACTGGCATGGGGACAAACACACTGATGTTAGGAACTGATTGAGACACTGGCACGGGGACAAACACACTGATGTTAGGAACTGATTGAGACACTGGCACAGGGACAAACACACTGATGTTAGGAACTGATTGAGACACTGGCACAGGGACAAACACACTGATGTTAGGAACTGATGGAGACACTGGCACAGGGACAAACACACTGATGTTAGGAACTGATTGAGACACTGGCACAGGGACAAACACACTGATGTTAGGAACTGATTGAGACACTGGCATGGGGACAAACACACTGATGTTAGGAACTGATTGAGACACTGGTATGGGGACAAACACACTGATGTTAGGAACTGATTGAGACACTGGCATGGGGACAAACACACTGATGTTAGGAACTGATTGAGACACTGGTATGGGGACAAACACACTGATGTTAGGAACTGATTGAGACACTGGCACGGGGACAAACACACTGATGTTAGGAACTGATTGAGACACTGGCACAGGGACAAACACACTGATGTTAGGAACTGATTGAGACACTGGCACGGGGACAAACACACTGATGTTAGGAACTGATTGAGACACTGGTATGGGGACAAACACACTGATGTTAGGAACTGATTGAGACACTGGCACGGGGACAAACACACTGATGATAGGAACTGATTGAGACACTGGCACAGGGACAAACACACTGATGTTAGGAACTGATTGAGACACTGGCACAGGGACAAACACACTGATGTTAGGAACTGATTGAGACACTGGCATGGGGACAAACACACTGATGTTAGGAACTGATTGAGACACTGGCACAGGGACAAACACACTGATGTTAGGAACTGATTGAGACACTGGCATGGGGACAAACACACTGATGTTAGGAACTGATTGAGACACTGGCATGGGGACAAACACACTGATGTTAGGAACTGATTGAGACACTGGCACAGGGACAAACACACTGATGTTAGGAACTGATGGAGACACTGGCACAGGGACAAACACACTGATGTTAGGAACTGATTGAGACACTGGCACAGGGACAAACACACTGATGTTAGGAACTGATTGAGACACTGGCACAGGGACAAACACACTGATGTTAGGAACTGATTGAGACACTGGCACGGGGACAAACACACTGATGTTAGGAACTGATTGAGACACTGGCACAGGGACAAACACACTGATGTTAGGAACTGATTGAGACACTGGCACGGGGACAAACACACTGATGTTAGGAACTGATTGAGACACTGGCACGGGGACAAACACACTGATGTTAGGAACTGTAGTTGTATAATGATGACAACTACAGGAGGACACCTTTCCAAAGCAATACGTAAGCTGTGTTCTTCATCAACTAGCCGTTAAGAAATAATAAAAGATCACAAAGTCCATTTGTCATTAATTCCATTTCACCTAGGATGACAGAATTGCAGATTTATTTCCCAGTTCCCAGTTCCCCCAGTATTTTCAGGAATCCAGGTTGGAGGATTCCCTCCCTGCTTATTTGCTCCCGATTCCAGAAATCCTTCAACCGAAAAACCCAGAGACTTTGGGGGAAGTTTCCAGAGACCATAGTTATAAAGAGGAACCTACAATAACTATTTCCCTGTCCCTCTGTCTCCTCCATGCCACACCCACACCCGTCCCGCGTACACACACACACACACACACACACACACACACACACACACACACACACACACACACACACACTATCCTGTACTGTATTGTACTGTGTATGGCGACCTCATTCCCTGAGACAACATGAGACCCAGAACAGACCAGGTCCAGGACCAGGTCCAAGTCTCGGGGGAATCACCTTCCCACATCGTACGTTTGTTTTCTGCCAATGAATGAGCCTTTGTCTGCGGAGAGGAATGAGATCCATATCACCCATTTGGCATTGCTCATGTCGTCACTAATCAGAAGCAGATGAACTGACGGGCCTGTGTGGAGCTGGAGTTCAGATGTGGATTTACACTAGAGCTGTGGCTCAGGAACATAGTTTATGTAGAAGGAGAGAGAGAGAGAGAGAGAGAGAGAGAGAGAGAGAGAGAGAGAGAGAGAGAGAGAGAGAGAGAGAGAGAGAGAGAGAGAGAGAGAGAGAGAGAGGATAGAGAGAGAAAGAGAAGGAGGAGTGAGAGAGAAAGAGAAAGAGAGAGTTTATGTAGAGATCAGAACATGATGTTGAACATGCATTCAACTCTAAAGACCACAGTTAAACTTGAGTGAATCATTATATACCTGTGTAACTTCCTCATAGTTTGTGTGTATGTGTTGGTGTGAGTATACCTGCGTCCGTGTACACGTTTGCACCTGCGTCTGTGTGTGTGGGTTTGTGCACGTGCATGCGGGTCTATGTGTGTGTGTGCGTGTATGAGCGCAAGTACAGTTGAAGTTGGAAGTTTACATACTTAGGTTGGAGTCATTAAAGCTCGATTTTCAACCACTCCACAAATTTCTTGTTAACAAACTATAGTTTTGGCAAGTCGGTTAGGACATCTACTTTATGCATGACACAAGTAATTTGTCCAACAATTGATTACAGACAGATTATTTCACTTACAATTCACTGTATCAACAATTCCAGTGTATCACACTAACTTGACTGTGCCTTTAAACAGCTTGGAAAATTCCAGAAAATTATGTCATGGTTACAGAAGCTTCTGATAGGCTAATTGACATCATTTGAGTGAATTGGAGGTGTACCTATGGATGTATTTAAAGGCCTACCTTCAAACTCAGTGCCTCTTTGCTTGACGTCATGAGAAAATCAAAAGAAATCAGCCAAGACCTCAGAAAAACAATTGTCGACCTCCACAAGTCTGGTTTATCCTAGGGAGCAATTTCCAAACACCTGAAGGTACCACGTTCATCTGTACAAACAATAGTACGCAAGTGTAAACACCATGGGACCACACAGCCGTCATACCGCTCAGGAAGGAGACTCGTTCTGTCTCCTAGAGGTGAAAGTACTTTGGTGCGAAAAGTGCAAATCAATCCCAGAACTACAGCAAAGGACCTTGTGAAGATGATGGAGGAAATAGATACAAAAATATCTATATCCACAGTAAAACGAGTCCTATATCGACATAACCTGAAAGACCGCTCAGCAAGGAAGAAGCCACTGCTCCAAAACCGCCATAAAAAAAGCCAGACTACGGTTTGCAACTGCACATGGGGACAAACATCGTACTTTTTGGAGAAATGTCCTCTGGTCTGATGAAACAAAAATATAACTGTTTGGCCATAATGACCATTGTTATGTTTGGAGGAAAAAGGGGAAGGCTTGCAAGCCCAAGAACACCATCCCAACCTTGAAGCACGGGGGTGGCAGCATCATGTTGTGTGGGTGCTTTGCTGCAGGAGGGTCTGGTGAACTTCACAAAAATTAAATGTCAGGAATTGTGAAAAACAGAGTTTAAATGTATTTGGCTAAGGTGTTTGTAAACTTCCGACTTCAACTGTTTGTGTTCTCGGGCCTTGCGTGTGTGTCTCCAGTACTGATAGGGGCCCCTGAGAGAGAGCCTCTGGCACCTGGATCCACACAGGGATGTTCTCTCACACTGGGGGATCTGGTGTCATCCAACACAAACAGACACAGCTGAGCTGCAGCACTGACAGACTAGAAGCATTGCATCAATGCAACTGAACCCTAGGCAGGTTTCCATTGACCCTGGTTTATTCGACAAAAGCAGTGTCACAAAAAAAATCTTTGCGGCATGTGTAATGGAACAGCAGACACAGGAGACATTTTCTAAAAATCAACAACATTTTTATCTGTTCAACAGGAGTGGATTTTTCTTTTTTCCAACATTCTTTATTGCGACAAATGATGATGGAAACTGTGTTTTTTGCATAAATGACGATTGCCGAATATTTTTCAAGATACGCGGGGCACGTGATGTCATCTAGTAACTAAAAAGCTCCACTCCAGATTTAATTCTAAATGCCTACTGCTTGCAAAATCTATTTTTTAAACTATAAAAATAACGTTTCTTTGCAGGACAAGGATTGTCCTGACTTTCAAGAATGCCTGAATTGCTTCGCCTTGCTTTCTGGTCGGCTGGCAAGATTCACCATCCAATTATTTCAGCTATACAGGAGTCCAAGGTTCACCATGGCATGGGCTGTGGCAATACGTTGGCACATGAGAATGATCAGAATATGGCTAATATTAGACAATTGTTGCATTCATCCCATGTCGGATTTTGAGGACTACCTGAGACATGAAACAGATAGGTGGGACGGAATACTGGCTGTCACCAATTTACTAATGCACAATTTGATAATAGAAACACTTCAACCACTACATTCTTCTTCGAAACTGTAGGTTTTTGCATGTGACGTCATTATGTCCAGCTGTTTTTATCAACGCAAGATAGTTAACTGGAAACGCACCCTAGCAGGAAATTGTGGCATCTATATTCTATGCCAACTTTCTAAATGTCGACAAAAAAAATCACTGGACAAGTCAATGGAAACATAGCTAATGTCTAGCCACAGGAGGGGCGCCAATCACATGGGCGAGATGAGGAACAGTCATATAGAGTGCCTTCGGAAAGTATTCAGACCCCTTGACTATTTTCACATTTTGTTACGTAACAGTTTTATTCAAAAAAATTATTAAATACAAATCCTCAGCAATCTACACACAATATCCCATCATGACAAAAAAATGATAATAATATAAAACAGAAATACCTTATTTACACAAGTATTCAGACCCATTGCTATGAGACTCGAAATTGTGCTCAGGTGCATCCTGTTTCCATTGATCATCCTTGAGATGTTTCTACAACGTGATTGGAGTCCACCTGTGGTAAATTAAATTGATTGGACATGATTTGGAAAGGCACACCCCTGTCTATATAAGGTCCCACAGTTGAAAAAAACAAGCCATGAGGTCAAAGGAATTGTTCGTAGAGCTCGAAGATAGAATAGCATTGAGGCACAGATCTGGGGAAGGGTACCAAAACATTTCTGCAGCATTTAAGGTCCCCAAGAACACAGTGGCCTCCATCATTCTTAAATGGAAGAAGTTTGGAACCACCAAGACACGTCCTAGAGCTGGCTGCCCGGCCAAACTGAGCAATCAGGGACAAGGGCCTTGATCAGGGAGGTGACCGAAAACCCGATAGTCACTCTGACAGAGCTCTAGAGTTCCTCTGTGGAGATGGGAGAACCTTCCAGAAAGACAATAATCTCTGCAGAACTCCACCAATTAGGCCTTTATGGTAGTGGCCAGACGGAAGCCACAGTAAAAGGCACATGACAGCCTGCTTGGAGTTTGCCAAAAGGCAGACCAGGAGAAACCAAGACTGAACTCTTTGAACTGAATGCTAAGCATCACGTCTCTAGGAAACCTGGCACCATCCCCAAGATGAAGCATGGTGGTGGCAGCATCATGCTGTTGGAATGTTTTTCAGCGGCAAGGACTGGGAGACTAATCAGCATTGAGGCAAGGATGAACAGAGCAAAGTAAATAGAGATCATTGATGAAAACCTGCTCCAGACTGCTCAGGACCTCAGACTGGGGTGAAGGTTCACTTTCAAACAGGACAACGACCATAAGCACACAGCCAAGACAACGCAGCAGGGGCTTCGGGACAAGTCTGTGAATGTCCTTGAATGGACTTGAACCTGATCAATCATCTCTGGAGACACCATCTCTGGAGAGTCGCTCCCCATCCAACCTGACAGAGCATAAGAGGATCTGCATGCACTCGGCTCCTGGCGATTCTGAGTCTGAGTATCCATAGCAACGGCTCCACTTGTGCTGCTCTGCTCAATGAAGAGACACGAGAGAAGTTAGCTGTTAGCTACTTATCGTCATTCCAATCTCTGACAAAACTCAAGGAATATAATTATTTTCTGTGAAATAATCTCTCCAGTCTTTTTAATGAGGTTCAAGCACTTCTGGCACCATGTTAGGAGTTTAGTCAGATGTGACGTTATTGCAGAGCAGAGCATGTGCAAATCGCACAGCTTCAAAATGTTAGCGATCAATTTAGTGATACCCGAGCCCTGCCCTTACCTTAGTTATTGATGAAAAACCAGCCCTCCACGACCCTAACCTGATGTATAATGTTGGGGCCTGTTGGGCTCGGGTCGAGTAACAGAGCTCTACTGAGAATAAAGCTACCCCAAAATATTTTACAAAGCTAGCTCAACATCTTTCAACCCATTTGACTATGTGCTCTAAAACACATTAAGGGATGGTTTCCTGGACACAGATTAAGCATAGTCATGGACTAAAAAACACTTTCAATTGAGATTCTCCATTGGAAACCGACCAACCAAGACTAAGAAACATCAATATGATTGTATCAAATGAATGGTTTGTATTGGACAGGTAAAGGTGATGCCCAGCTACTGGCAGATGTACAGTTCAGTGTCTTTGAGGAATGAAGGTTTAAATTGATAGTAAAGATGATGCCCAGCTAATGGCAAATGAACAGTTCAGTGTTTTTGAGGAATGAAGGTGATACATGACATCAAGGCATCAGTTGACTTTGACTTCAGTGACTTGTCTTGACAATGGTGGAGCCAGATGACTCGGAATGAATGGTAATTGTGAAGTACGAATGACAGTAATAATAGCAAAGTAGTTTATAGGCAGCTACAGTAGCAGGCCAGCATGCTGTAGTAGGTAACTATCACACCCTGATCTGTTTCACCTGTCTTTGTGATTGTCTCCACCCCCCTCCAGGTGTTGCCCATCTTCCCCATTATCCCCTGTGTATTTATACCGGTGTTCTCTGTTGCCAGTTCGTCTTGTTTGTCAAGTCAACCAGCGGTTTTATATCAGCTCCTGCTTGTCCCCAGTCTCTCTTATCTCGTTCTCCTGGTTTTGACCCTTGCCTGTCCTGACCCTGAGCTCGCCCGCCTGACCACTCTGCCTGCCCTCGACCCTGAGCCTGCCTGCCGTCCTGTATCTCTGCCCCGTCTCTGGATTACTGACCTCTGCCTGACCTGACCCTGAGCCTGCCTGCCGTCCTGTATCTCTGCCCCGTCTCTGGATTACTGACCTCTGCCTGACCTGAGCCTGCCTGCCGTCCTGTACCTTTGCCCCGTCTCTGGATTACTGACCTCTGCCTGACCTGAGCCTGAGCCTGCCTGCCGTCCTGTACCTTTGCCCCGTCTCTGGATTACTGACCTCTGCCTGACCTGAGCCTGCCTGCCATCCTGTACCCCTGCCCCTGTTGCTGTAATAAACATTGTTACTTTGACACGGTCTGCATCTGTGTCTTTCCTTATCCTGATAGTAACAGGTAGGCTACCAGGATGATAGCGGGCTAGGCTAGCTCTTGGGAAAAGAATACCATACAGCCATGTACTGTAGAGTCCCCCACACAGTGGGGCCAATGTGTACAGTTAATCCAGACGCTCTGCCCAACCGCGTCCAACTGTGTCCAATCACCGCATGCAATACAGTTTTGGAAACCTCAGAAACGCGACTTTAAAACCACCCCAAAATAATTTTACAAATACAGAAGATACACTTACTGAAAATTAACAATAAAATAAATATGCACAAAACCTGCCAGTGCAAATAATGATTGAAATGTGACATGTGATCTTCAATGGCTAGCGCCAGTTAGCAACCATAGCTACCGGCAGTTGCTAACAGAATGTCACAGATGGGTACAAAAACTCTCCTCTTGTGTGGATGTGAAAAGCAATATTTGACTTATTTTCTTATTGATATTGCAAAGTTGTTGATTAGAGAAGATTGAAGTTAGCCTTTTGGAGTGCTGTTCCTCAAGGTTTTGATGGGAAGGACCCCAGATGGAGCTGCGGTGCCCTCACACTTGCCTGTTTTAAAGTCCCAGACCCAGGAAATATATAACAATGATGAAGTATCAAACATAATGTTAGAAGGTTGGTCTGTCTGATGATCTCTCATTCAGCTTCCTATTGTCTTATTTAATACCATTGTCTAATTCTCTGGGGTTATATGGAGAAGAAGAGACACTTCCATTGTCTTCCAAGAGTGGCTGAGTATCACTAATCAAATATATCGATTGGACAGAGCAAGGTAGCGACAGTCAGTGTTCTCTTTTTCTGATTGGTCCTGTCTGTCACAGCAGACATGGGTCACATTCCACTGCTTAGACGTTGCATGCATCAACCAATGCTTGCACGCAACATCATCGACTGTGTCATCGATTGGCAGATTGCTATAACATATGATGTGATTAGCTGATAGGTAAAATATCTATCCAGGCGTTGTAAGATCTGCCATCGTCTAAGCAGTGGAACGCAACCAAGATCAAGCCAAGGCCTTATGTTGAAACTAGACAACCTAGACATGGTTTCTCTTCCAGTGGAACTGGGACTTTTTTCAAAGGCAACTTTGTGATGTTTCTCAAACCATGCCATCCCCAAACTTCTCATGGCCACATTCATCCTGTACAAAGGATCTCTGTTCACTCCGGCCTCTCTCAGTATCCCTTTGTGAACTTAACCGCCGGGCCCTCTGCGCTGGAATGCCCCGTTCTCAGGACTAGGAGGTAAAAACACAACAAAAAAAACATGCTCGGACATAACAGAAAGTTAAAGGCACCAAACTATGAACTTATTAATGTGACAGTTAAAGAGTATGAGAGTATGAGAGTATGAGAGTATGAGAGAGAGAGAGTATGAGAGAGAGAGAGTATGAGAGAGAGAGAGTATGAGAGAGTATGAGAGAGAGAGAGAGTATGAGAGAGAGAGAGAGTATGAGAGAGAGAGAGAGAGGGAGAGAGAGTATGAGAGAGAGAGTATGAGAGAGAGAGAAAGAGAGAGTATGAGAGAGAGAGAGAGAGAGAGAGAGAACGTTTGTGAGAAAGAGGGGAAGAAGGGCAATAGAGAGTCTCAGTGCTTCAGATGACCCCTTCACCAGTAACCAGACTGTTAGTAGGAGAGGGTGGATGAATGTAGCCCTTTGTGCTGTGGGCAGACTGTGGTCTTCAGTGTGTCGTGTGTGAGAGCAGAGAGCTGTGCTGTAGCTCGGAGCCCAGCACAGCACCCTACAGATGTCTGGAGCTACTCCGCCTCCACCACTCGGCTCACCCCCGGGCCTCCACAGCCAGCAAGCAGCTGTTGTCAGCGAGAGCAGAGAGAGAGAGGGGGGGGGGGAGAAACGAGAGAGAAGGGGAAAAAGAGAGAGAAAGATAGAGTGGTAGAGGGAAAGAAAGAGACTGCTAGAAAGAGAGAAACGGGCTGTGCGGGTGAGAGAGAGAAAGAGAGAGATAAAGAGAGAAAGAAAGGGAGAGAGAGAGAGAGGAAGAGAGAGAGAGAGACTGGGATGGAGGGCTGGGGGGTGAATGGGCTGGAAACAAGAAAGAGCCTCTTTCACACATGCCCTGGTATGTCCTTCTGGATCCACACACAATGTCCCCTTTGAGGACCCAGAAGAATAACATTTACAGTTAAAGTTTTCTCATCCAGGGAACTTGGGTCTGTCCGTCTGCTAGCCGGCCCTTCTCTGGCCCTAATTAAGTTGTGTGTGGAGGGCCTGGTGGAGTAAAGATGTTGTCAGTTCTCAGACAAAACTCAAACTATCAGTGTTCTTTCTGAGAACTGACATTTTCCTATTATGGATGCCGTACAGGGGGTCTGGGGGTCTGCTGTAACATACTAACAGCACCTGCTGAGCTGAAGGAACTGATCCATGCTGTAACATACTAACAGCACCTGCTGAGCTGAAGGAACTGATCCATGCTGTAAGATACTAACAGCACCTGCAGAGCTGGAGGAACTGATCCATGCTGTAAGATACTAACAGCACCTGCAGAGCTGGAGGAACTGAGTCATACCGTAACATTTTAACAGCACCTGTAGAGCTGGAGGAACTGATCCATGCTGTAACTTACTAACAGCACCTGTAGAGCTGAAGGAACAGAGCCATACGGTAACATGCTAACAGCACCTGTAAAGCTGGAGGAACAGAGCCATACTGTAACATGCTAACAGCACCTGCAGAGCTGAAGGAACTGAGCCAGGCTGTAACATACTAACAGCACCTGTATAGCTGGAGGAACAGAGCCATATTGTAACATGCTAACATAACCTGTAGAGCTGGAGGAATTGATCCATACTGTAACATACTAACAGCACCTGTAGAGCTGAAGTAACTGATCCATGCTGTAACATACTAACAGCACCTGTAGAGCTGAAGGAACAGAGCCATACTGTAACATGCTAACATAACCTGTAAAGCTGGAGGAACTGAGCCATACTGTAACATACTAACAGCACCTGTAGAGCTGAAGTAACTGATCCATGCTGTAACATACTAACAGCACATGTAGAGCTGAAGTAACTGATCCATGGTGTAACATACTAACAGCACCTGCAGAGCTGGAGGAACTGAGCCATACTGTAACATGCTAACAGCACCTGCAGAGCTGGAGGAACTGAGCCATACTGAAACATGCTAACAGCACCTGTAGAGCTGAAGTAACTGATCCATGCTGTAACATACTAACAGCACCTGCTGAGCTGAAGGAATTGATCCATGCTGTAACATACTAACAGCACCTGCTGAGCTGAAGGAACTGATCCATGCTGTAACATACTAACAGCACCTGCTGAGCTGAAGGAACTGATCCATGCTGTAAGATACTAACAGCACCTGCAGAGCTGGAGGAACTGAGTCATACCGTAACATTTTAACAGCACCTGTAGAGCTGGAGGAACTGATCCATGTTGTAACTTACTAACAGCACCTGTAGAGCTGAAGGAACAGAGCCATACGGTAACATGCTAACAGCACCTGTAAAGCTGGAGGAACAGAGCCATACTGTAACATGCTAACAGCACCTGTAGAGCTGAAGGAACTGAGCCAGGCTGTAACATACTAACAGCACCTGTATAGCTGGAGGAACAGAGCCATATTGTAACATGCTAACATAACCTGTAGAGCTGGAGGAATTGATCCATACTGTAACATACTAACAGCACCTGTAGAGCTGAAGTAACTGATCCATGCTGTAACATACTAACAGCACCTGTAGAGCTGAAGGAACTGAGCCAGGCTGTAACATACTAACAGCACCTGTATAGCTGGAGGAACAGAGCCATATTGTAACATGCTAACATAACCTGTAGAGCTGGAGGAATTGATCCATACTGTAACATACTAACAGCACCTGTAGTGCTGAAGTAACTGATCCATGCTGTAACATACTAACAGCACCTGTAGAGCTGAAGGAACAGAGCCATACTGTAACATGCTAACATAACCTGTAAAGCTGGAGGAACTGAGCCATACTGTAACATACTAACAGCACCTGTAGAGCTGAAGTAACTGATCCATGCTGTAACATACTAACAGCACATGTAGAGCTGAAGTAACTGATCCATGCTGTAACATACTAACAGCACCTGCAGAGCTGGAGGAACTGAGCCATACTGTAACATGCTAACAGCACCTGCAGAGCTGGAGGAACTGAGCCATACTGAAACATGCTAACAGCACCTGTAGAGCTGAAGTAACTGATCCATGCTGTAATATACTAACAGCACCTGCAGAGCTGGAGGAACTGAGCCATACTGTAACATGCTAACAGCACCTGCAGAGCTGGAGGAACAGAGCCATGCTGTAACATACTAACAGCACCTGCAGAGCTGAAGGAACTGAGTCATACCATAACATATTAACAGCACCTGTAGAGCTGAAGTAACTGAGTCATACCATAACATATTAACAGCACCTTTAGAGCTGAAGTAACTGAGCCATACCGTAACATATCAACAGCACCTGTAGAGCTGAAGGAACAGAGCCATATTGTAACATGCTAACAGCACCTGCTGGGCTGAAGGAACTGATCCATGCTGTAACATACTAACAGCACCTGTAGAGCTGAAGTAACTGATCCATGCTGTAACATGCTAACAGCACCTGTAGAGCTGGAGGAACTGAGCCATGCTGTAACATACTAACAGCACCTGTAGAGCTGGAGGAACTGATCCATGCTGTAACATACTAACAGCACCTGTAGAGCTGAAGTAACTGATCCATGCTGTAACATGCTAACAGCACCTGTAGAGCCGGAGGAACTGAGCCATGCTGTAACATACTAACAGCACCTGCAGAGCTGAAGGAACTGATCCATGCTGTAACATACTAACAGCACCTGTAGAGCTGAAGGAACTGATCCATGCTGTAACATGCTAACAGCACCTGTAGAGCTGGAGGAACTGAGCCATGCTGTAACATACTAACAGCACCTGCAGAGCTGAAGTAACTGATCCATGCTGTAACATACTAACAGCACCTGCAGAGCTGAAGGAACTGAGTCATACCATAACATATTAACAGCACCTGTAGAGCTGAAGTAACTGAGCCATGCTGTAACATACTAACAGCACCTGCAGAGTTGAAGGAACTGAGTCATACCATAACATATTAACAGCACCTGTAGAGCTGAAGTAACTGAGCCATACCGTAACATATCAACAGCACCTGTAGAGCTGAAGGAACAGAGCCATACTGTAACATGCTAACAGCACCTGTAGAGCTGAAGGAACTGATCCATGCTGTAACATACTAACAGCACCTGTAGAGCTGAAGGAACTGAGTCATACCGTAACATATTAACAGCACCTGTAGAGCTGAAAGAACTGAGCCATGCTGTAACATACTAACAGCACCTGCAGAGCTGGAGGAACTGAGTCATACCGTAACATTTTAACAGCACCTGTAGAGCTGGAGGAAATGATCCATGCTGTAACTTACTAACAGCACCTGTAGAGCTGAAGGAACAGAGCCATACGGTAACATGCTAACAGCACCTGTAAAGCTGGAGGAACAGAGCCATACTGTAACATGCTAACAGCACCTGCAGAGCTGAAGGAACTGAGCCAGGCTGTAACATACTAACAGCACCTGTATAGCTGGAGGAACAGAGCCATATTGTAACATGCTAACATAACCTGTAGAGCTGGAGGAATTGATCCATACTGTAACATACTAACAGCACCTGTAGAGCTGAAGTAACTGATCCATGCTGTAACATACTAACAGCACCTGTAGAGCTGAAGGAACAGAGCCATACTGTAACATGCTAACATAACCTGTAAAGCTGGAAGAACTGAGCCATACTGTAACATACTAACAGCACCTGTAGAGCTGAAGTAACTGATCCATGCTGTAACATACTAACAGCACATGTAGAGCTGAAGTAACTGATCCATGGTGTAACATACTAACAGCACCTGCAGAGCTGGAGGAACTGAGCCATACTGTAACATGCTAACAGCACCTGCAGAGCTGGAGGAACTGAGCCATACTGAAACATGCTAACAGCACCTGTAGAGCTGAAGTAACTGATCCATGCTGTAACATACTAACAGCACCTGCTGAGCTGAAGGAATTGATCCATGCTGTAACATACTAACAGCACCTGCTGAGCTGAAGGAACTGATCCATGCTGTAACATACTAACAGCACCTGCTGAGCTGAAGGAACTGATCCATGCTGTAAGATACTAACAGCACCTGCAGAGCTGGAGGAACTGAGTCATACCGTAACATTTTAACAGCACCTGTAGAGCTGGAGGAACTGATCCATGTTGTAACTTACTAACAGCACCTGTAGAGCTGAAGGAACAGAGCCATACGGTAACATGCTAACAGCACCTGTAAAGCTGGAGGAACAGAGCCATACTGTAACATGCTAACAGCACCTGTAGAGCTGAAGGAACTGAGCCAGGCTGTAACATACTAACAGCACCTGTATAGCTGGAGGAACAGAGCCATATTGTAACATGCTAACATAACCTGTAGAGCTGGAGGAATTGATCCATACTGTAACATACTAACAGCACCTGTAGTGCTGAAGTAACTGATCCATGCTGTAACATACTAACAGCACCTGTAGAGCTGAAGGAACAGAGCCATACTGTAACATGCTAACATAACCTGTAAAGCTGGAGGAACTGAGCCATACTGTAACATACTAACAGCACCTGTAGAGCTGAAGTAACTGATCCATGCTGTAACATACTAACAGCACATGTAGAGCTGAAGTAACTGATCCATGCTGTAACATACTAACAGCACCTGCAGAGCTGGAGGAACTGAGCCATACTGTAACATGCTAACAGCACCTGCAGAGCTGGAGGAACTGAACCATACTGAAACATGCTAACAGCACCTGTAGAGCTGAAGTAACTGATCCATGCTGTAATATACTAACAGCACCTGCAGAGCTGGAGGAACTGAGCCATACTGTAACATGCTAACAGCACCTGCAGAGCTGGAGGAACAGAGCCATGCTGTAACATACTAACAGCACCTGCAGAGCTGAAGGAACTGAGTCATACCATAACATATTAACAGCACCTGTAGAGCTGAAGTAACTGAGTCATACCATAACATATTAACAGCACCTGTAGAGCTGAAGTAACTGAGCCATACCGTAACATATCAACAGCACCTGTAGAGCTGAAGGAACAGAGCCATATTGTAACATGCTAACAGCACCTGCTGGGCTGAAGGAACTGATCCATGCTGTAACATACTAACAGCACCTGTAGAGCTGAAGTAACTGATCCATGCTGTAACATGCTAACAGCACCTGTAGAGCTGGAGGAACTGAGCCATGCTGTAACATACTAACAGCACCTGTAGAGCTGGAGGAACTGATCCATGCTGTAACATACTAACAGCACCTGTAGAGCTGAAGTAACTGATCCATGCTGTAACATGCTAACAGCACCTGTAGAGCCGGAGGAACTGAGCCATGCTGTAACATACTAACAGCACCTGCAGAGCTGAAGGAACTGATCCATGCTGTAACATACTAACAGCACCTGTAGAGCTGAAGTAACTGATCCATGCTGTAACATGCTAACAGCACCTGTAGAGCTGGAGGAACTGAGCCATGCTGTAACATACTAACAGCACCTGCAGAGCTGAAGTAACTGATCCATGCTGTAACATACTAACAGCACCTGCAGAGCTGAAGGAACTGAGTCATACCATAACATATTAACAGCACCTGTAGAGCTGAAGTAACTGAGCCATGCTGTAACATACTAACAGCACCTGCAGAGTTGAAGGAACTGAGTCATACCATAACATATTAACAGCACCTGTAGAGCTGAAGTAACTGAGCCATACCGTAACATATCAACAGCACCTGTAGAGCTGAAGGAACAGAGCCATACTGTAACATGCTAACAGCACCTGTAGAGCTGAAGGAACTGATCCATGCTGTAACATACTAACAGCACCTGTAGAGCTGAAGGAACTGAGTCATACCGTAACATATTAACAGCACCTGTAGAGCTGAAAGAACTGAGCCATGCTGTAACATACTAACATCACCTGCAGAGCTGGAGGAACTGAGCCATACTGTAACATACTAACAGCACCTGCAGAGCTGGAGGAACTGAGCCATACTGTAATATACTAACAGCATCTGCAGAGCTGGAGGATGTGAGCGTGTGTTGCATTACAGAATCCACCATCACAGAAATACCAGCCAGCTTTCTCACACACGTGCACACACACATGCATGCGCACACACACAAACACACGCACATGTTTGAGTGATGTTTCCACAGGGGCAGGTTGGGGAGAGTTTGATGAATAATAAGCCGAGGGCCATCCAGGAGGAAACAGTTCTCCTTTTTTCCTCGTCTTGCCTTTGGTCCTATAAGAACAAGCAGTCTTTTTTCTGGCAGAGAGAGCGGGAAGGAAAACAATTTTCAGTGAGCTAAACAGTGCTAGAACGAGGAACAAGCCAGTCCTGTCGTATCCTTGGACTATAACTGGGATTGATTACAGTAAAAGTTGGTTTTACTCACCTTACTCCTGGCAAAGTCTCTTATCCACCTGCTGTGGTGAAACTACACCAGGCCTCGCAAATGACACTCACACACACACACACCTACACGCGCACACACACACACACACACACGCACACATGCACACATTTGAGTCCAAATGTGCAATTTTTGATTCCAACCGCCGTGTCTTTGTGAGACGCATGATGTGAACGTGAATGGATGATCGCCACGTGTGGTTCCCACCGTGAAGCATGGAGGAGGAGGTGTGATGGTGCTTTGCTGGTGACACTGTCAGTCATTTATTTAGATTTTAAGGCACACTTAACCAGCATGGCTATCACAGAATTTGCAGCAATACGCCATCCCATCTGGTTTGCGCTTAGTGGGACTATCGTTTGTTTTCCAACAGGACAATGACCCAAAACACACCTCCAGGCTGAGTAAGGGCTATTTGTAACTCGTTTCAGGAAACAAGGCATATGTCACGTGTCACTACTTCAAAGGAGTGCCATTTGAATGAAAACTGTTTTTAAATCAAAATGTGTTTTTTTGGCAGAAATGCCATGTGAACTTTCATGTTCCCTAATAACAAACTTGTATACCATCTGTAAATATGAATACAATTGTTAAATTATGAACCTAGTTGGGTTAGCACCGGAAAAAGTCAGCAACCTTCCCGCTAGCTGTGATTGGTTGAGATAATGAGTGGGCTGGACATGCCGAGAGATGAGTTCAGATTGGTCTGCCATGTAGCGCGCTTCTGTCTGTAATATGAGCTGGTCAGTATGTGTAGGTAATCCTTTTTTATGCAGATTTTTTTATGATATCACTTAGTAGAACTGAATAAGTGTTGCTCTCCACTTTCTGGAGGACCGAGTTTTGAAATCAGTGGAATTAGAGTAAAATAGCTAAGGACATGGAGAAAATTCTGCCGTTTGATTGCAAATATGCAGACGGAGTCCTAAAAGAGAACACAGAAGGCTGTTGTATAAAACACCTGTCTCCGTATTACATCTTCAAACTAAGGAAAACCATGGCATCTGTGACAGAGAGGGACATGCGTCCATCCATGTATCCGTATAAGAGAGTCCAGCTAGCTACATTTTCAGCTATTACACGTTTCTAATTTTGTCAGAATGTTGTTTTTATTTCAAATGAAAGTGTACTGTTAGCAAGCTACTAACTTTAGCTGGCTGGCTAGCTAGCTAACGTTACCTGTATGATCTGTGTAGTAATATTATTCGTATCTCAGCGCCATTTGCATTGCTTGTTATAGCCTAAAGTTAGCTAGCTAACATTGAACCTGGTTGGTTAGCTACCTGCAGATTCATGCAGGGTAGTAACATTATGAGTTTGGATTATGGTTCATTGTTTAGCTAGCTAGCTACGTGTCTAAACAAAAGACTCCACTATGCAAGTAACTATTTCAATAGAATGTTTATGATGTCACTGCGACAACTATCGATAGACGTAGCTGGTAAATTCGCTCTGGCTATCTACTCCGATTTCAGAGCACTCTCATCTGAGTGTGTCAGAGCTCAGAATAACTGATAAATTTATAAACACTCAACACCCATTGAATATGGCCGGTGTCAGTAAACGTTGGCAAAAAAGCGTAATTAAACTTTTGCCAGCAGCACAGTTGCAGTCACCAATGCTCTGTATAACATAAAACCAGCCTAACCACCTCTGCTATGGCGAGTAAAATGGTCAGAGTGAGCTAGCCAACGTTAGCCAGTTAGCTTGGGTCCTTGACTGCTGTTGTTAGGGTCAGAACGCTCGGATCAACCCTACTCCTCGGCGAAAGAGTCCAGTATGCGCTCTGAACACTCCGAGAGCAAAACGCTTTGAATTTACAAACAGACAATCTGACAACGCTCTGAGTTTACGAATGCCCAGAGCACACTCTGGCACTCCAGATTAAATTTACAAACACACCTGTAGTATAAGCCCAGCCTTTAGTCTTGAAATTGTTGGTTGTTTACTACAAACTGTAGCCTCACATGTGAATCCTTAAAGAGATGGGTGGGGCTAAAGCTTAAGAGGGTGTGAACGATGCTGAATGGGTTTAGACAAAGAAGAGCTCTCCAGTAGGTACCAAAACACTTAAGGGCCATTTTCTCAAAAGTGAGGTTACAAGTTTATCAACTTTCAAAGCAGAATTACTTTCTCATTGTAGTGTATGATATATCATTTTCTAGCTCTGAGTCTCTACTTTTATCCAATGTTAAAAACACAATTTCAAATTTTGCTACATAAGTCAGAATCAAGCTGGTCGGTCACATTTGACCAAGAAGGAGAGTGAAGGAGTGCTGCATCAGATGACCTGGCCCCCACAATCATCTGACCTCAACCCAATTGAGATGGTTTGGGATGAGTTGGACCGCAGAGTGAAGGAAAAGCAGCCAACAAGTGCTCAGCATATGTGGGAACTCCTTCAAGACTGTTGGAAAAGCATTCCAGGTGAAGCTGGTTGAGAGAATGTCAAGAGTGTCCAAAGGTGTCATCAAAGGGTGGCTACTTTGAAGAATCTAAAAAATAAAATATATTTTGATTTGCTTAACATTTTTTGGGTTATTACATGATTCCATATGTGTTATTCCGTACATTTGCTTTCGTCACTATTATTCTACAATGTAGAAAATAGTAAAAATAAAGAAAAACCTTTGAATGAGTAGGTGTGTCCGAACCTTTGACTGGTACTGTATATGTATGCTGAGCAAAAATATAAACGCAACATGCAACAATTTCAAAGGTTTTACTGAGTTACAGTTCGTATAAGGAAATCAGTCAATTGAAAGAAATTCATTAGGCCCTAATCTATGGATTTCACATGACTGGGCAGGGGTGCAGCCAATCAGAATTAGTTTTTCCCCACAAAAGGGCTTTATTACAGACAGAAATACTCCTCAATGTATTTATATACACACACATTAGAATAAAAAAATATAGTCATGGTAAGCACCAATAAAACATCACAAATCACCCAGATAAACACTATTCACTAAAGAATGATATAGTAAGTACTGTAGTACTCTATATCATACAGTATTGTTTTTACATATGGGGAAGAAGAAAACCTTCTGGGGCCACACAACTGAAGGTAGACAGTATTGTGCTAAACTGGGTCAGTAGAGATCAGTAGAGATGTGCATTCTCTTTCTTTCTTTCTTTCTTTCTTTCTTTCTTTCTTTCTTTCTTTCTTTCTTTCTTTCTTTCTTTCTTTCAAGGGAAAGGGAAAGCACACTGGGTTCCATTGAGAAGGAGAATGACTCACTTCCTATGTATTGGATGTGTTTGCGGAGTAAACCCAATCCACCTACACATTGTCAATCTAAGGAACAGATTAATGTAACCACAGTAACTATCATCAACATTGTATTGTGACTCATCATATAAGGCTACAGCGAGGACAAAACCCCACTACATTAGTAATCTGTAGTGAAGACAAAACCCCACTACATTTTCTAAAATGGCGCCGGAAGAAATGGCAGCAGTTTTACAGGCGCCCAACCAATTGTGCAATTATGTGTTTTTTTTGCGATACTTGTAAATTATTTTGTACATAATGTTTCTGCAACCATATCTTACGGCAAAAAAGAGCTTCTGGATATCAGGACAGCGATCACTCACCTCAGATTAGACAAAGATTTTTCTTCAACAAACAGGACGCACAAGACATTCTCCAAACACCTGGCAGGGCCGACATCCCCATTATTTGGAAGAGGAAGCGACGCAGGTACAGAGGACAAAGAACCGGATGCCTCGTCAGGACTCGGAAAAGGCGAGTGGGAAAGCTGCCGTTACCGTCAACACTACTCGCCAACGTGCAATCATTGGACAATAAACTAGAAGAGGTACGATCACGAATATCCTACCAACAGGACATCAAAAACTGTAATATCCTATGTTTCACGGAATCTTGGCTGAATGACGATATGGATATACGCTGCACCGGCAAGATAGAACAGCACACTCCGGTGAGACGAGGGGGGGTCTGTGCATATTTGTAAACAACAGCTGGTGCACGAAATCTAAGGAAGTCTCTAGATTTTGCTCGCCTGAAGTAGAGTACACTGTGATAAATTGCAGGCCACTCTACCTGCCTAGAGTGTTTTCAGCTATACTTTTCGTGGCTGTTTATTTACCAACACAGACAGATGCTGGCACTAAGACCGCACTCAGTCAGCTATATAAGGAAATAAGCAAACAGGAAACCACTCACCCAGAGGCGGCGCTCCTAGTGGCCGGAGACTTTAATGCAGGGAAACTTAAATCAGTTCTACCAAATTTCCATCAACATGTTAAATGTGCAACCAGAGGGAAAGAAATTCTAGATCACCTGTACTCCACACACAGAGACGCTCTGTACAAAGATCTCTTTCGCCCTACATTTAGTAAATCCGACCACAACTCTATCCTCCTGATTCCTGCTTACAAGCAAAAATTAAAGCAGGAAGCACCAGTGACTCGGTCTATAAAAAAGTGGTCAAATGAAGCAGATGCAAAGCTACAGGACTGTTTTGCTATCACAGACTCAAACATGTTCCGGGATTCTTCCGATGGCATTGAGGAGTACACCACATCAGTCACTGGCTTTATCAATAAGTGCATCGAGGATGTCGTCCCCACAGTGACTGTACGTACATACCCCAACCAGAAGCCATGGATTACAGGCAACATTCGCACTGAGGTAAAGGGTAGAGCTGCCGCTTTCAAGGTGCGGGACTCTAACCCGGAAGCTTACAAGAAATCCTGTTATGCCCTGTGACGAATCATCAAACAGGCAAAGCGTCAATACAGGGCTAAGATTGAATCATACTACACCGGCTCCGACGCTCGTCTTATGTGGCAGAGCTTGCAAACTATTACAGACTACAAAGGGAAGCACAGCCGCGAGCTGCCCAGTGACACGAGCCTACCAGATGAGCTAAATCACTTCTATGCTCGCTTCAAGGCAAGCAACACTGTGGCATGCATGAGAGCATCAGCTGTTCCGGACGACTGTGTGATCACGCTCTACGTAGCCGACGTGAGTAAGACCTTTAAACAGGGCTGCGGAGCCAGACGGATTACCAGGACTTGTGCTCCGGGCATGAGCTGACAAACTGGCAGGTGTCTTCACTGACAATTTCAACATGTCCCTGATTAAGTCTGTAATACCAACATGTTTCAACTAGACCACCATAGTCCCTGTGCCAAAGAACACAAAGGCAACCTGCCTAAAGGACTACAGACCCGTAGCACTCAAGTCTGTAGCCATGAAGTGCTTTGAAAGGTTGGTAATTGCTCACATCAACACCATTATCCCAGAAACCCTAGACCCACTCTAATTTGCATACCGCCCAAACAGATCCACAGATGATGCAATCTCTATTGCACTCCACACTGCCCTTTCCCACTTGGACAAAAGGAACACTTATGTGAGAATGCTATTCATTGACTACAGCTCAGCGTTCAACACCATAGTACCCTCAAAACTCATCACTAAGCTAAGGATCCTGGGACTAAACACCTCCCTCTGCAACTGGATCCTGGACTTCCTGACGGGCTGCCCCCAGGTGGTGAGGGTAGGTAGCAACACATCTGCAACACTGATCCTCAACACTGGAGCTCCCCAGGGGTGCGTGCTCAGTCCCCTCCTGTACTCCCTGTTCACCCACGACTGCATGGCCAGGCTTGACTCCAACGGTTCCCCCTCAGGAAACTAAAAAGATTTGGCATGGGTCCTGAGATCCTCAAAAGGTTCTACAGCTGCAACATCGAGAGCATCTTGACTGGTTGCATCACTGCCTGGTACGGCAATTGCTCGGCCTCTGACCGCAAGGCACTACAGAGGGTAGTGCGTACGGCCCAGTACATCACTGGGGCTAAGCTGCCTGCCATCCAGGACCTCAACACCAGGCGGTGTCAGAGGAAGGCCCTAAAAATTGTCCAAGTCCCCAGCCACCCCAGTCATAGACTGTTCTCTCTTCTACTGCATGGCAAGTGGTACTGGAGTACCAAGTCTAGGACAAAAAGGCTTCTCAACAGTTTTTACCCCCAAGCCATAAGACTCCTGAACAGGTAATCAAATGGCTACCCGGACTATTTGCATTGTGTGCCCCCCCCCCCCCCCAACCCCTCTTTTTACACTGCTGCTACTCTCTGTTTATCATATATGCATTGTTACTTTAACTATACATTCATGTACATACTACCTCAATTGGGCCGACCAACCAGTGCTCCCTCACATTGGCTAACCGGGCTATCTGCATTGTGTCCCACCCACCACCCGCCAACCCCTCTTTTACACTACTGCTACTCTCTGTTCATCATATATGCATAGTCACTTAATCTACATGTACGTACTACCTCAATCAGCCTGACTAACCGGTGTCTATGTAGCCTCGCTACTTTTATAGCCTCGCTACTGTATATAGCCTCGCTACTGTATATAGCCTGTCCTTTTACTCTTGTTTTATTTCTTTACCTACCAATTGTTCACCTAATACCTTTTTTGCACTATTGGTTAGATCCTGTAAGTAAGCATTTCACTGTAAGGTCTACACCTGTTGTATTCAGCGCATATGACAAATAAACTTTGATTTGATTTGATTTGATCTACAGTGAAGACAAAACCCCACTACATTAGTAATCTACAGTGAAGACAAAACCCCACTACATTAGTAATCTATAGTGAAGACAAAACCCCACTACATTAGTAATCTACAGTGAAGACAAAAAAACACTACATTAGTAATCTACAGTGAATACAAAACCCCTCTACATTAGTAATCTACAGTGAAGACAAAACCCCACTACAGTGAAGACAGAACCACACTACATTAGTAATCTACAGTGAAGACAAAACCCCACTACAGTGAAGACAAAACCCCACTACATTAGTAATCTACAGTGAAGACAAAACCCCACTACATTAGTAATCTACAGTGAAGACAAAACCCCACTACAGTGAAGACAGAACCACACTACATTAGTAATCTACAGTGAAGACAAAACCCCTCTACATTAGTAATCTACAGTGAAGACAAAACCCCACTACATTAGTAATCTACAGTGTAGACAAAACCCCACTACATTAGTCATCTATAGTGATGCCAAATGAACAGGACCCAGGTCTGGTAGGTAAGGCAGTGGGGTGGTTGGTGTAGGTAGTGGTAATGAACAGGACCCAGGTCTGGTAGGTAAGGCAGTGGGGTGGTGGGTGTAGGTAGTGGTAATGAACAGGACCCAGGTCTAGTAGGTAAGGCAGTGGGGTGGTGGGTGTAGGTAGTGGTAATGAACAGGACCCAGGTCTGGTAGGTAAGGCAGTGGGGTGGTGGGTGTAGGCATAACTGAGAGTTGGCGAGTGTTGTTTAGAGAAGGACAGGTGCTGCACAACGATAGCCTGCTCTTAAGTCACAGATCTGTAAATAGAAGTTGTGTCCCAATGTAGCCAAACATATCTTCGTCCTTATCTGCTTACATCAGGAGAGAGATAGAGACAGAGAGAGAGAGAGAGACAGAGACAGAGAGAGACAGAGACAGAGAGAAACAGAGACAGAGAGAGAGACAGAGACAGAGACAGAGAGAGAGACAGAGACAGAGACAGAGAGAGAGAGAGAGAGAGAGAGAGAGAGAGAGAGAGAGAGAGAGAGAGAGAGAGAGAGAGAGAGAGAGACAGAGAGAGAGAGTGTCTTAACTGGGGAGAGGGAATGTGTCACCCCTCCTCCTCCCTCCACAGCCCACTGACCAGTGCTGGCAGCAGAGTTCAGGCCTCGTTGAGGTAACGAAGGCTACTGAGAGGGCAACAGCTGCATGGAGGGGAGGTGTGTGTGTGTGTGTGTGTGTGTGTGTGTGTGTGTGTGTGTGTGTGTGTGTGTGTGTGTGTGTGTGTGTGTGTGTGTGTGTGTGTGTGTGTGTGTGTGTGTGTGTGTGTGTGTGTGTGTGTGTGTGTGTGTGTGTGTGTGTGTGTGTGTGTGTGTGTGTGTGTGTGTGTGTGTGTGTGTGTGTGTGTGTGTGTGTAGAGCTAATGTTCCCATCAGGGCCCAAATGAAAAGAAGTCAAAAGGAATCCAGATGAGGGATGAGAGAGGAGAGAGGAGAGAGAGAGAGGTGAGAGGAGGGAGGAGAGAGAGGGAGAGAGGAGAGAGAGAGAGAAAGGCAAAGGAGAGAAAGGCGAGAGGAGGAAGGAGGGAGAGAGAGGAGAGAGAGAAAGAGGCGAGAGGAGGGAGGAAAGATTTAGGCGAGAGGAGGGAGGAGTGAGAGAGAGAGAGCCGAGAGGAGGGAGGAGAGAGAGCAGGGAGGAGGGAGGAGAGAGGGGAGAGAGAGAGGAGGAACGAGGTAAGAGAGAAGAGAGAAGAGAGAGAGAGAGAGAGAGAGAGAGAGAGAGAGAGAGAGAGGGGACCCCTCTGGGCTTACCATACAGCGCAGGAATGCAGTGGTAAAAATGAGTTGGGTTTTCTGGCTCAAGATGGCCCGTGTGACTGGGTTTAGATACTGGATATGACAAAGACTTCTTTCTTACTCATTTTAATAACTACAATACGACACAGCAAGCCGCTCTCAAGAAACCACTTGTTATAACACATGGAAATCATACACAGTGGCACATACTTAAACAGTACAGACACACGCATGCACACACATACACACACACAAACACACTTACACTCTCTCTCACACACACACAAACACAAATGCACACTCACACCTTCATCAGGTGTCCGTCAGCTGTCCTAAATGAGTTACAGAACTTCAAACAACTCAACAATACACAGCAGAGAGACAGAGAAAGATAATAGAGTGAGAGAGCGAAAGAGAAAGAGAAAGAGCGAAAGAAAGAGAAAGAAAGAGAGAGAGAGAAAGCTAGAGAGAGAGAGAGAAAGCCAGAGAGAAAGAGAAAGCCAGAAAGAAAGAGAAAGAGAGTGAAAGATCAATAGGGATAGAGAGAAAGACAAACAACTCTACCTCTCTCCTCTCCTCCAGTTATAACTAGATCCCTTAGGACCAGAGATCCAGAGCTGTGGATGTCAACTCTACCTCTCTCCTCTCCTCCAGTTATAACTAGATCCCTTAGGACCAGAGATCCAGAGCTGTGGATGTCAACTCTACCGCTCTCCTCCAGTTATAACTAGATCCCTTAGGACCAGAGATCCAGAGCTGTGGATGTCAACTCTACCTCTCTCCTCTCCTCCAGT
Organism: Salmo salar; assembly: GCF_965601325.2. NCBI lineage: Eukaryota > Metazoa > Chordata > Actinopteri > Salmoniformes > Salmonidae > Salmo > Salmo salar. The sequence goes on from NC_138296.1 coordinate 19,174,337, forward strand.
TATAACTAGATCCCATAGGACCAGAGATCCAGAGCTGTGGATGTCAACTCTATGGGAGTGCGTCAATTAGCCGATGGGACTCCAGGGCCCACTTGTCCACACAAACACTCTCACTGCACTCAGCAACAACGAGGCATGTTTCAGGGAAATCAGCTCTGTGTTTGAGTTGGGCCTTGAGCCGTTCCCACAGAGGCCTTTCATGTGGATGGCCAGAAATGTTGGGAGCCAAAGATAGATTTTGCAAAAGGAAAACACACACACGCATATACGCACACACACACACACACACACACACACACACACACACACACACACACACACACACACACACACACACACACACACACACACACACACACACACACACACACACACACACAGGTGCTGCCGCTTCCCAAGGGACCAAGGGTGGATTTCTTTGAAAGGCTTGATGTGGTAAACTTGTCAGAACTGACCAAAAGCTCTGCCATGTGCGTGCAGGTGTAAGTCCATGCCTGTGTATGTCTGCCTGTGTGTGAGCATGGCTGTGTGTGTGTGAGCAGGTGTGTGTGAGCGTGTATCTACTTGTGTTCCTGTGTGTCAGTGTGCATGGGTGTGTGTTTTTGCGTGAGAGGCTTTCCTGCCTGGTAAAAGAACCCAGATTCCTGATGACTGACCGCATGGGACTGGGCAGACATTACAGTCATCTGGTTCTATAACACACAGACATTACAGTAATATGGTTCTATATCACACAGACATTACAGTCATCTGGTTCTATATAACAAACAAACATTACAGTCATCTGGTTCTAAGACACACAGACATTACAGTCATCTGGTTCTACATAACAAACAGACATTACAGTCATCTGGTTCTGTAACACACAAACATGACAGTCATCTGGTTCTGTAACACACAAACATGACAGTCATCTGGTTCTATATAACAACCAGACACTACAGTCATCTGGTTCTATATAACACACAGACATTACTGTCATCTGGATCTATATAACACAGACATTACAGTCATCTGGTTCTATATATCACACAGACATTACAGTCATTGTCACATCCTGACCAGTAAAGGGGTCATTTTGTTATTGTAGTTGGTCTGGACGTGGCAGGGGTGTGTTTGTTTTGTGTTTCGGGGTTTTGGTTTATGTTCTAGGTTTTCTATTTCTATCTGGGTTTTCTAGTTGTTCTATTTCTATGTTCAGGGTTTTGGTTTGGCCTTCAATTGGAGGCAGCTGTTCTTCGTTGCTTCTAATTGGAGGCCATATTTAAGTAGGGGTTTTCAGCTTGTGTTTCATGGGTGGTTGTCTCCGTGTATTGTCAGTGTACCTTACAGGACTGTTTTTCGTCGTTCTTTTGTTCAGTGTTTATTTTCTTTCAATAAAACAAGATGATTCACATACCCACTGCAGTTTGGTCCGATCATTACGACGAACGTTACAGTCATCTGGTTCTATATAACAACATAACATTACAGTCATCTGGTTCTATACATCACACAGCCATTACAGTCATCTGGTTCTATATAACAACATAACATTACAGTCATCTGGTTCTATACATCACACAGCCATTACAGTCATCTGGTTCTGTATAACAACTGAAAATTACAGAATTCTGGTTCTATACATCACTAAGACATTACAGTCATCTGGTTCTATATAACATACAAACATTACAGTCATCTGGTTCTATTTAACACACAGACATTACATTCATCTGGTTCTATATAACAAACAAACATTACAGTCATCTGGTTCTATTTAACAAACATTACAGTCATCTGGTTCTACATAACAAACAGACATTACAGTCATCTGGTTCTATATAACACACAGACATTACAGTCATCTGGTTCTATATAACAAACAGACATTACAGTCATCTGGTTCTATATAACATACAGACATTACAGTCATCTGGTTCTATAACAGACAGACATTACAGTCATCTGGTTCTATAACAGACAGACATTACAGTCATCTGGTTCTATAACACACAGACACTACAGCCATCTGGTTCTATATAACAAACAAACATTACAGTCATCTGGTTCTATAACACACAGACATTACATTCATCTGGTTCTATAACACAGAGACGTTACAGTCATCTGGTACATTGGGTAAGGGTTAAATGCGGAAGACACATTTCAGAGTACATATGGTGGGGAGAAACAAAGAACAGTGAGAGAGAGAAAGATAAAGAGAGCATGAGAAAGAGAAAGAGAGAGGGAGAGACTAACTGCTGACCCTTCATGCCCCAGTCTTCAATCCCCCTCCCTCTCCACTCCTCTTTTTTAATTTATTTATTTCACCTTTATTTAACCAGGTAGGCCAGTTGAGAACAAGTTCTCATTTACAACTGCAACCTGGCCAAGATAAAGCAAAGCAGTGCAACAAACAACAACACAGAGTTACACATGTAATAAACAAGCGTACAGTCAATAACACAATAGAGAAAAAAGTATATATACAGTGTGTGCAAATGGCGTGAGGAGGTAAGGCAATAAATAGGCCATAGTAGCAAGTAATTACAATTTAGCAAATTAACACAATAGTGATAGATGAGCAGATGACGATGTTCAAGTAGAAATACTGGTGTGCAAAAGAACAGAAAAGTTATTAAAAACAATATGGGGATGAGGTAGGTAGATTGGATGGGCTATATACAGATGGGCTATGTACAGCTGCAGTGATCAGTTAGCTGCTTGGATAGCTGATGTTTAAAGTTAGTGAGGGAAATATAAGTCTCCAGCTTCAGCCGATTAGAGCATACAGGTCGCAGTGGTAGGTGGTATATGGGGCTTTGGTGACAAAACGGATGGCACTGTGATAGACTGCGTCCAGTTTGCTGAGTAGAGTGTTGGAGGCTATTTTGTAAATGACATCGCCAAAGTCGAGGATTGGTAGGATAGTCAGTTTCACTAGGTTATGTTTGGCGGCGTGAGTGATGGAGGCATTGTTGCGAAATAGGAAGCCGATTCTAGATGTAGTATTGGATTGGAGATGTTTAATATGACTCTGGAAGGAGAGTTTACAGTCTAGCCAGACACCTAGGTATTTGTAGTTGTCCACATATTCTAAGTCAGAACCATCCAGAGTAGGGCGGGTGTGGGCAGCGAAAGGTTGAAAAGTATGCATTTAGTTTTACTTGCATTTAAGACCAGTTGGAGGTCTTAAACGACCAGAAGGAGTGTTGTATGGCATTGAAGCTCGTTTGGAGGTTAGTTAACACAGTGTCCAAAGAAGGGCCAGATGTATACAGAATGGTGTCGTCTGTGTAGAGGTGGATCAGGGAATCACCAGCAGCAAGAGCGACATCGTTGATATATACAGAGAAAAGAGTCGGCCCGAGAATTGAACCCTGCGCTACCCCCATATAGACTGCCAGAAGTCCGGACAACAGGCCCTCTGATTTGACACACTGATCTCTGTCTAAGAAGTAGTTGGTGAACCAGGCGAGGCAGTCATTTGAGAAACCAAGGCTGTTGAGTCTGCCGATAAGAATACGGTGATTGACAGATTTGGAAGCCTTGGCCAGGTCGATGAAGACGGCTGCGCAGTACAATCTTTTATCGATGGCGGTTGTGATATCGTTTAGTACCTTGGCTGAGGTGCACCCGTGACCAGTTCGGAAACCAGATTACACAGCGGAGAAGGTACAGTGGGGTTTGAAATGGTCAGTGATCTGTTTATTAACTTTGCTTTCGAAGACTTTAGAAAGGCAGGGCAGGATGGATATAGGTCTTTAACAGTTTGGGTCTAGAGTGTCACCCCCTTTGAAGAGGGGGATGACCGCGGCAGCTTTCCAATCTTTAGGAATCTCGGACGATACGAAAGAGAGGTTGAACAGTCTGGTAATAGGGGTTGCAACAATGGCGGCAGATAATTTTAGAAAGAGAGGGTCCAGATTGTCTAGCCCAGCTGATTTGTACAGGTCCAGGTTTTGCAGCTCTTTCAGAACATCTGCTATCTGGATTTGGGTGAAGGAGAAGCTAGGGAGGCTTGGGCAAGTAGCTGCGGGGGGTGCGGAGCTGTTGGCCGGGGTTGGGGTAGCCAGGAGGAAAGCATGGCCAGCCGTAGAGAAATGCTTATTGAAATTCTCAATTATCGTGGATTTATCGGTGATGACAGTGTTACCTAGCCTTGGTGCAGTAGGCAGCTGGGAGGAGGTGCTCTTGTTCTCCATGGACTTTACTGTGTCCCAGAGCTACAGGATGCAAATTTCAGTTTGAAAAAGCTAGCCTTTGCTTTCCTGACTGACTGCGTGTATTGGTTCCTGACTTCCCTGAACAGTTGTATATTGCGGGGACTATTCAATGCTATTGCAGTCCGCCACAGGATGTTTTTGTGCTGGTCGAGGGCAGTCAGGTCTGGAGAGAACCAAGGGATATATCTGTTCTTAGTTCTACATTTTTTGAAAGGGGCATGCTGTCATAGGCGTTGTAAGGGACAGACTAAGGCACAGCGGGTATAGTGCTCATCTTCCTTCTTTTTATTAAGAGAGAAGACTCAAACAAAATAAACGCATGACAAAACAGTTCCGTAAGGCATACAGGCTATACAGAAAACAACCACCCACAAACCCAAAGGAAAAAAGGGCTGCCTAAGTATGGCTTCCAATCATAGACAACGAAAGACACCTGCCTCTGATTGGAAACCATACTCGGCCACACATAGAAAACGAACATAGAAAATGAAAACTAGAACAAATCCCCTCTAAATAAACCAACACCAAAACACACAAAAACAACACCCCCTGCCACGCCCTGACCATACTACAATGACAAATGACCCCTTTACTGGTCAGGACGTGACACATGCTTATTTAAGATGGTGAGGAAATTACTTTTAAAGAACGACGAGGCATCCTCGACTGACGGGATAAGGTCAATATCCATCCAGGATAACCGGGCCAGGTCGATTAGGAAGGCCTGTCGCAGAAGTGTTTTAGGGAGCGTTTGACAGTGATGAGGGGTGGTCGTTTGATCGCTGAGATCCTGATTGAAAACAGCAGATGTCTATTTGGAGGGCAAGTTGGTCAGGATAATATCTCTGAGGGTGTCCATGTTTACGGATTTAGGGTTGTACCTGGTAGGTTCCTTGATAATTTGTGTGAGATTGAGGGCATCTAGCTTAGATTGTAGGACTGCCGGGGTGTTAAGCATATCCCAGTTTAGGTCACCTAACAAAACGAACTCTGAAGATATATGAGGGGCAATCAATTCACATATGGTGTCCAGGGCACAGCTGGGAGCTGAGGGGGGTCTATAACAGGCGGCAACAGTGAGAGACTTATATCTGGAGAGATAATTTTTTTAAATTAGAAGCTCTAACTGTTTGTGCATAGACCTGGAAAGTATGACAGAACTTTTCAAGCTATCTCTGCAGTAGATTGCAACTCCTCCCCCTTTGGCAGTTCTATCTTGATGGAAAATGTTGTAGTTGGGGATGGGAATCTGAGAATTTTTGGTGGCCTTCCTAAGCCAGGATTCAGACACGGCAAGGACATCAGGGTTGGCGGAGTGTGCTAAAGCAGTGAGTAAAACAAACTTAGGGAGGAGTTTTCTGATGTTAACATGCATGAAACCGAGGCTTTTTCGGTTATAGAAGTCAACAAATGAGAGTTCCTGGGGACACGCAGGGCCTGGGTTAACCTCCACATCACCTGAGGAACAGAGGAGGAGTAGGATGAGGGTACGGCTAAAGGTTATCAAAACTGGACGTCTAATGCGTTGGGGACAGAGAATAAAAGGAGCAGATTTCTGGGCGTGGTAAAATAGATTCAGGGCATAATGTACAGACAGGGGTATGGTGGGGTGTGGGTACAATGGAAGTAAACCCAGTCATTTTGTGACGATAAGAGAGGTTGCATCTCTGGACGTACTAGTTATGCTGGGTGAGGTCACCGCATGTGTGAGAGGTGGGACAAAGAAGGTATCTGAGGCATGTTGAGTGGGACTAGGGGCTCCGCAGTAAACTAAAACAATGATAACTATCCTAAACAACAATATACAAGGCATATTGACATTTAAGAGAGACATAAAGCGAGGCATAAAGCAATCACAGGGGTTGATTGGGAGAGCTAGCTAAGACAACAACGGGTAAGACAACAACAGCTAATCAGCTAAGACAACAAGAACAGGTAAAATGGCGATGAACGGGCAGAGAGTGTCAGTTAACTACACACAGGGCCTGAGTTCAAGGCTGGGGCCGACAGATAAACAAAGGCAACAGCTATGTAGCCAAGTGATCATCGGGTCCAGTGAACAGTAATAGATGAAACAGGGAAGCCGCTGGGTAGTCGTTATTACCTAGCAAGCAGGAGACAAGGCGTTTAAAGTTAGCAGGCCGGGGCTAGTAGAAACGCCTGCTCCGATGTCCGGCAAAGGCCGGTTGGGGGCACAGCAGATGGAGCTATGTCGGCAGACCAATCGTGGTGGAACGGCGGGACTTCATGTCGACAAAGGGTCCAGGCCAGTTGGGGAAAGAGGTATTGTGGTTGTAGTAATTTTGTTTGCTCGCCGGAAGATGCGCCTGGCTCGTGGCTAACGGGTGCTAGCTTTGGGACAGGGGCGTTAGCCACTATAGCCACTCCGTAGCAGCTAGCTAGCAGCGATGATCCGATGCAAAGGTCCAGAGCTCATAGCAAGGATCCGGTGGAGTAGTGGAATTCTAGCCGTGTTGGGGAAGAGTCCGGGAGGCATCAGCTGTGTAGGCGAGTGATCACTGAGTGGGCTGGGAGGTGGGCCTGGCTCATAGCTAGCTTCGGGGCTGGGCCACTCGGTGGCAACTAGGTAGCTGTGATTATCAGGAGTAATGGTCCAGGGCTTACGGCAGGAGTCCGGCATTGTAGTGGAGAAAACAGTCCGATACTGGCAGGCTGGAAAGTGTTATCCAGGCTAAAAGTGGCTGGTGTCTGTGCCGAAGGTAAAGGCTGCTTGCAGTAGCTGACAATGACTAAATAGCTAGTAGCTAATTAGCTTGTTAGCTTCTGATGGCTAGCTTCTGATGGAGGTTCTGGCTAAAAGGTCTGAAAATAGCGGATCCGTATCAAATTGGGTGAGGCGGGTTACCGGAAGGTATATTTAATTTAAAAATGGAAAAGAGATTGAAAATAAATTGAAATATATATTCCACCCTCCCCTCCCTCTCCTCCCCACCCTCCCCTCCATCCTCCACTGCCTCTCCTCCCCTTCCTCTTCTCCCCACCCTCTCCTCTCCTCCCCTCCACACCACCCTTCCCTCCCTCTCTTCCTCTTCCTCCCTCTTCTCTCCTTCCCTTCCTCCCCTCCCTCTCCTCCTCTACCTCCTCTTTCCACCAGTCCACATCTGGAGGCTGGTTTTTGGCTCATCCTGTGGGGTTCCACACAGGTAGCCTAGCGTTTAGCGCATTTGACCAGTAACTGGACGGTATCTAGTTCAAATGTGTTGATGTACCCTTGAGCAAGGCACTTGACCCTAATTGCTCCAAGGTTTCCTTTGATACCAACAGAACTTGGCCATGACCCCACTCTCTGAGCGTGTCTCAGGGAGAGTTGGGATATGCAAAAAACACATTTTCAATTCACTCATGTATAACTTCTGTGAAAAAGGACAAATATAAGCATCAATCTTATTTTTTATTTTATTTCCTCAATCAGCCCATTCACACCCCCGCGCTCACTTGCGTGACACACACATTACATATGTGTGAGAAAAAAATCCCAGCCTTCCCAAATGTTATTCCAACTTTTGCCTTCCCTCTTTTTTGACTGCTTTTGTAAGAAGATTTGAGGCTCTCAGCCGCACCAGCTGGCCGAGTTATTCACATGGCACAAACTTGCCATGGGGGAGGCTGAAATATTTCCTTACACTTTTCATTAATGCCTCCCATCTGGAATGAAAAACAGAGCCCCAGTGAAGTCTGGATTTATATGGATCTGTAACCACCAATCCCATGTCAACCACTGTGAATGCCCAGGGGCCTTTCAGAGGGTTTAGAGTGTTCTCTGTTCTGTAGGCACTGATCCAAAGTCAGCCACTGTGAAAGCCCAGGGGGCTTTCAGAGGGTTTAGAGTGTTCTCTGTTCTGTAGATGCTGATCCCAAGTCAGCCACTGTGAATACCCAGGGGGCTTCCAGAGGGTTTTGACCAGAGGGGGCTCTGTTCTGTAGGCACTGATCCAAAGTCAGCCACTGTGAATGCCCAGGGGGCTTTCAGAGAGTTTCAACTAGAGGGTTCTTTGTTCTGTAGGCACTGATCCCAAGTCAGCCACTGTGAATGCCGCAGGGTGTTTTCTGTTCATAACTGGATCTGTAAGTTCTGACACATTTAAGAGTTTCTTACATTATTGGATAAATACGACCTTCCTGTGATCTTCTAAGTAAAGAGATTCCTCACATCTGCACATGTCACCCTAGGCTCTCGTGAGAAAAACTGTTTTACTGACAGGTAAAAAGAGAAGGTTTATGACTGTAATATTTTTGAAATGCTATAAACTGTACATTTTACTAAATCTTAGAGGCAGAGTTAGCTATACTTCCAAAACCGTTAGAATTCTAGCAAAAGGAGAGATGGTTAAATGAGCAGGTTGAAGTTTATTGTCATGAGTCTTGTCCTGGAGGCAGAACTGAGAGATTTTCTCTTAGATATGACAGTTGCAAAGTCAAAATTGGCTATATTGTAAAAATTCATGAAAACAAAAGTGCTTTTTGGTCTTAATTTATGGTTAGGGTTAGGCATTAAGGTTAGCAGTGTGGTTAAGGTTAGGTTTAAAATCAGATTTTATGGCTTTGTGGCTGTGCAAGCTAGTGACCGCTGCCTCCAAAACAAGATTAATGAGAAAAACGCTAACCTGTGAAAAATGAGTTCTCAATTCTAATTTGCCAAGTTCAACAGTAAGGCAGGAGCTCTAAGCAAACAGTTATAGCAGGGCTGGCACTTTCAAATAAATGTCAAACATATTATGGAAGGTGAAACTATTTGATTCTGAAATACCCATGCACAAATTAAACAATACCAATAGCTTTGTTGTGTCATGATGAGACTATTAATGGAACATCAGGATGTAGACAGAGCTATCTTTGCTTATATCCATTTCCTCTTGGACAGGTGCTGTAGGTATGAGTTAGTGAACACCTGTTGTTCATGATAAGTTCTACCGAATGTAATCTAACAGTCTCTGTGTCCATTTCAGGTTATCTGATGTTTTAAAGAGGAACAACGGTAGAGACAAAGAGAAGCCTGTTTCAGTTGGAGACGTTCATCACCTGTTGGAACACTAAAACTAGGAAGTTGACGGGTGGAGGATTACATGGCTTTAGGTGTGTGTGGGGTAACAGTTGAGTTCACACAAGATGGCCATTGTTGAGAACAACACCTGAACTTGGAACTCGGATAGAGGATGTGAAAAGCGATCTGGACAGCAGGAAGTGTGAAACAGAGCATGTCTGGCCTCGGGATGGGAACATCGTTGGCTGTAGCAAGTCTTCCTGTAGAGTCATCCTCTCAAGTGGACAGTGGGAGAGAAAAAACAAACATGGGTCTGTTGCTATGGTCACAGGTCCACAATTAATTTTATTTTAATTAATGTCAGAATAATCTTTATCATTAGGGTTCGTTTTCAGTTTTTCTAGATATGGCTACAGTCTAACCAAGACTGATTCATGTAGGTTTATAACCTGGTTGTTGATAGACATAGCTACAGTGTAACCAGTACTGATTCATGTAGGTTTATAACCTGGTTGTTGATAGACATGGCTACAGTCTAACCAATACTGATTCATGTAGGTTTATAACCTGGTTGTTGATAGACATGGCTACAGTCTAACCAGTACTGATTTATGTAGGTTTATAACCTGGTTGTTGATAGACATGGCTACAGTCTAATACTGATTCATGTAGGTTTATAACCTGGTTGTTGATAGACATGGCTACAGTCTAACTAATACTGATTCATGAAGGTTTATAACCTGGTTGTTGATAGACATGGCTACAGTCTAATACTGATTCATGTAGGTTTATAACCTGGTTGTTGATAGACATGGCTACAGTCTAACCAGTACTGATTCATGTAGGTTTATAACCTGGTTGTTGATAGACATGGCTACAGTCTAACCAGTACTGATTCATGTAGGTTTATAACCTGGTTGTTGATAGACATGTCTACAGTCTAACCAGTACTGATTCATGTAGGTTTATAACCTGGTTGTTGATAGACATGGCTACAGTCTAACCAATACTGATTCATGTAGGTTTATAACCTGGATGTTGATAGACATGGCTACAGTCTAACCAATACTGATTCATGTAGGTTTATAACCTGGTTGTTGATAGACATGGCTACAGTCTAACTAATACTGATTCATGTAGGTTTATAACCTGGTTGTTGATAGACATGGCTACAGTCTAACCAATACTGATTCATGTAGGTTTATAACCTGGTTGTTGATAGACATGGCTACAGTCTAACCAATACTGATTCATGTAGGTTTATAACCTGGTTCTTGATAGACATGGCTACAGTCTAACCAATACTGATTCATGTAGGTTTATAACCTGGTTGTTGATAGACATGGCTACAGTCTAACCAGTACTGATTCATGTAGGTTTATAACCTGGTTGTTGATAGACATGGCTACAGTCTAACTAATACTGATTCATGTAGGTTTATAACCTGGTTGTTGATAGACATGGCTACAGTCTAATACTGATTCATGTAGGTTTATAACCTGGTTGTTGATCGACATGGCTACAGTCTAACCAGTACTGATTCATGTAGGTTTATAACCTGGTTGTTGATAGACATGGCTACAGTCTAACCAATACTGATTCATGTAGGTTTATAACCTGGTTGTTGATAGACATGGCTACAGTCTAACCAATACTGATTCATGTAGGTTTATAACCTGGTTGTTGATAGACATGGCTACAGTCTAACCAATACTGATTCATGTAGGTTTATAACCTGGTTGTTGATAGACATGGCTACAGTCTAACCAGTACTGATTCATGTAGGTTTATAACCTGGTTGTTGATAGACATGGCTACAGTCTAACTAATACTGATTCATGTAGGTTTATAACCTGGTTGTTGATAGACATGGCTACAGTCTAATACTGATTCATGTAGGTTTATAACCTGGTTGTTGATAGACATGGCTACAGTCTAACCAGTACTGATTCATGTAGGTTTATAACCTGGTTGTTGATAGACATGGCTACAGTCTAACCAATACTGATTCATGTAGGTTTATAACCTGGTTGTTGATAGACATGGCTACAGTCTAACCAGTACTGATTCATGTAGGTTTATAACCTGGTTGTTGATAGACATGGCTACAGTCTAACCAATACTGATTCATGTAGGTTTATAACCTGGTTGTTGATAGACATGGCGTCAGTCTAACCAGTACTGATTCATGTAGGTTTATAACCTGGTGGTTGATAGACATGGCTACAGTCTAACCAGTACTGATTCATGTAGGTTTATAACCTGGTTGTTGATAGACATGGCTACAGTCTAACCAGTACTGATTCATGTAGGTTTATAACCTGGTTGTTGATAGACATGGCTACAGTCTAATACTGATTCATGTAGGTTTATAACCTGGTTGTTGATAGACATGGCTACAGTCTAACCAGTACTGATTCATGTAGGTTTATAACCTGGTTGTTGATAGACATGGCTACAGTCTAACCAGTACTGATTCATGTAGGTTTATAACCTGGTTGTTGATAGACATGGCTACAGTCTAACCAATACTGATTCATGTAGGTTTATAACCTGGTTGTTGATAGACATGGCTACAGTCTAACCAATACTGATTCATGTAGGTTTATAACCTGGTTGTTGATAGACATGGCTACAGTCTAACCAGTACTGATTCATGTAGGTTTATAACCTGGTTGTTGATAGACATGGCTACAGTCTAACTAATACTGATTCATGTAGGTTTATAACCTGGTTGTTGATAGACATGGCTACAGTCTAATACTGATTCATGTAGGTTTATAACCTGATTGTTGATAGACATGGCTACAGTCTAACCAGTACTGATTCATGTAGGTTTATAACCTGGTTGTTGATAGACATGGCTACAGTCTAACCAATACTGATTCATGTAGGTTTAAAACCTGGTTGTTGATAGACATGGCTAGTCTAACCAATACTGATTCATGTAGGTTTATAACCTGGTTGTTGATAGACATGGCTACAGTCTAACCAATACTGATTCATGTAGGTTTATAACCTGGTTGTTGATAGACATGGCTACAGTCTAACCAGTACTGATTCATGTAGGTTTATAACCTGGTTGTTGATAGACATGGCTACAGTCTAACTAATACTGATTCATGTAGGTTTATAACCTGGTTGTTGATAGACATGGCTACAGTCTAACCAATACTGATTCATGTAGGTTTATAACCTGGTTGTTGATAGACATGGCTACAGTCTAATACTGATTCATGTAGGTTTATAACCTGGTTGTTGATAGACATGGCTACAGTCTAATACTGATTCATGTAGGTTTATAACCTGGTTGTTGATAGACATGGCTACAGTCTAACCAGTACTGATTCATGTAGGTTTATAACCTGGTTGTTGATAGACATGGCTACAGTCTAACCAGTACTGATTCATGTAGGTTTATAACCTGGTTGTTGATAGACATGGCTACAGTCTAACCAGTACTGATTCATGTAGGTTTATAACCTGGTTGTTGATAGACATGGCTACAGTCTAACCAGTACTGATTCATGTAGGTTTATAACCTGGTTGTTGATAGACATGGCTACAGTCTAACCAGTACTGATTCATGTAGGTTTATAACCTGGTTGTTGATAGACATGGCTACAGTCTAACCAGTACTGATTCATGTAGGTTTATAACCTGGTTGTTGATAGACATGGCTACAGTCTAACCAGTACTGATTCATGTAGGTTTATAACCTGGTTGTTGATAGACATGGCTACAGTCTAACTAATACTGATTCATGTAGGTTTATAACCTGGTTGTTGATAGACATGTCTACAGTCTAACCAGTACTGATTCATGTAGGTTTATAACCTGGTTGTTGATAGACATGGCTACAGTCTTTCCAATAGTGATTAATGCAAGTTCATATCCAGACTGATGTATGTAAAAGATGTTGGGTTGAGCTTTATCACCCTGATATGACCTCTCGGGGGGGGGGGGGGTGTGTGTGTGTGTGTGTGTGTGTGTGTGTGGTGTGTGTGTGTGTGTGTGTGTGTGTGTGTGTGTGTGCGTGTGCACGCGTGCGTGCATGTGTGCGTGCTTGCTTGCATGTGTGTGTGTATTTCAGGGGTTATTGTAATTTTATCAGCCATATCATGAGTCTACAAGAGGTAAGTGCGGTAAATCATTCAACTACAATGGAGTGCTTTGTCCAGCTCAAGAGACGACAAACCGTCATGAGTAAATATACTCCATGTTTCATGGAAGTCTATCACTCTATTGTATGGACATGCAGGGAAAGGACTGAGTGTGAAAGTTGTGTGTAGGTGAAATGATGTGTGTATACAAGGGTTGTGGATAATTCCACCAATTTAATTTTAAATCAATTCCCTCTCCCTGTAAATTCCATTTAATAGAATTCAAATTTTAGGTCAGTCTTTGAATTCAGATACAATTAAATTCCTCTCAATTCCAACGTTCGATAAATTACAACAATTCAATTCCCAATTCAGAGTCACTTTTATTCGCCAAGTACATTTGCACAGACTCAGAATTGTACTATTTGGTGCTGCTAGTGATAGACAACTTTTAGAGACAGAATACTGACAGCAGAGTTTAAATCAAGTTTACATTAAGTATATACAACTAGGTAGAGTGAGCACATTATCCCCAACAATTCCACTTCAAATTAAATTCCCTCAGGCTTTCAGGCTGATCATGTCACTGTTCAGACAGCCTAGCAGTACGGGAAATATACAAATACAAGTTGAAATTATTTAAAAACACACCTGCAGTACACTTTTTATACTAAGTGCATTAATGTCAATAAATGGGAAATATAGACATTTTGAATACCAATTTAATTAAATTCTAAAAGATTAAATGTTTTTACAATTCCAATTCAATTCCAATTCAAACAGTCAAATTCTAATTGAATTTCAATTCAATAACTTGAACATTATTGAAATTCTTATTGAATTCAATGTAAAATCTTCACTTTATGGAATTGACCCCAACCTTGATTTACATTATATGTGGCCCACTGGATTTGAAGCCCACTCATCTACTGTGTGCCACTAAGCTGTGTTAGCCAGCCAAGCTAAAGCCTGGGCATCAACGAACCATCTCTGTAAAATGTACATGCAACCGATTCTGACTAGGTGGAACACAGCTACGGCAGGAAGTAACTTCTTCGTAGCAGGTTAGGAGAACTTAAGTAGCAGGTTAGGATAGTTAACCCTCTAGAGTCTAAACCCTGTCTAAGCCGGGGATTAGGAAAGTATTATACACCAGGTAGATTACATGTATTTATCCCTTATTTTAGGCACTAAACTATCTCCATATATACTTCCATTCGTTTTTTAAAGTGGTACAGGTTTGTGGGTGTCCTAGGGCAAAATGGAGAACACCATCATGCTTGTGAGAGTTTCAGCTTTCCACAGAGGGGTCATATTAGAGTGTAGCCCACGCTGGCTGGACGCTACAGACAGAAGTTAGTAGAAGACGCTGTACCAACTTCAGACGAGTCTTTTGAGGCTTGTGGGCGTCCTGGACCAAATCGTGTTGGTGAGAGTCTCAGCTTTCGATAGAGTGGCCGTAATAGTTTGGACGCTACAGACGTTTTTGTGAGAAGACGGGTTTTCAGGAGGACAAACACCGCTCTAGCTCTGCCACCTTTCACCGCAGATTCAGAAGGGTGAAATGGGCGGATGCGGTGGATTGAGACAAAGCCCATGGAAAAAACACATATTTCCAGCTTAAACAGACGGATTTTGATGTCGATTTTTTTATTATGTTAATACGACTTCCACGGTGGAGCGACCATTGTAGGCCAAGGGTTGATGTAGCAGGTTAGGAAAATTAGGCTAAGGTTATGAAAGTGTTAGTTTTAGGATTACCCAAAATGCTCTTCTAACCTGCTACGAAAAGTCACTTCTGGTTGTAGCTGTACACCATGCATTTTCCCCACTGATGGATAAGGTTAGAATTGGGTGTGGCAAAGCTGATTCTAGATATACAGCTAGGGGACACTTTAAACCCGGAACAATACATGGATAAAGCAGTGTTAATACCTCACCCCTCTCAAGAAGTATCCTTACAGCTTTAACAGATGAATGAGTGAAGGAGGAGAGTTCAGAAATCAGCCGTTAGGTGGCGCCATACATTAGAGAGAGAAAAAGAGAGAGAGAGAGGGAGAGAGAGAGAGAGCGAGAGAGAGAGAGATGAATTGGGAGACCCTTAGCTTACACTGACCCTGTTCAAAGTCATCAGTAACCTCCATTCTTTGAGGACATCTCTGTGATTTAATCATCACTGATCACTCATTATTTTAATTTAACCAATTCAATCCTCTCAGATCAGTGGTAACTCATGGGGCCTGCAGTGCTTGGAGGACTCTGTCTCTCTCTCCTGGCGTCTCAAGGCTTTTTGTTCTTCCGTGTTGTTATACAGATCGTGGTTGTTGTGTAATTACAGGCCTTTTGTAGTCTGATAAATCAACCATAGCTCTGTAAGCCCCCTGAGCACTGTGGCATTCAATACATTATTACTGTTTCCATCTGGCCAACACACACGCACGCGCACGCGCACGCGCACGCTCGCACGCCCCTCACACACACACACACACACACACACACACACACACACACACACACACACACACACACACACACACACACACACACACACACACACACACACACACACACACACACACAGATGTAGTTTCCCCTCATTCTTCTTGTCTTCTGTAATAGCTGTTGTTTTCCTCTACCTACAGTGTGCTCACCGTGGGCTGGCAGTCAACCATTCTGATAGAGAGAGGAGGTTTTCCAATAGTTTTCCTACAACTGAATAACAACAATCTCCTGTTAGAAAAACAGAATCACTATAAGCTGGATGAGACCATTTTCTTAGGAAAAGGTTCCAGCTAAGAGTGACTCAACATACTGGGCTTGAGTTGTCTCACCTTCTGGAGTTGGCAAAGTCGTGTGTGTGTGCGTGTGCGTGTGCGTGTGCGTGTGTGTGTGTGTGTGTGTGTGTGTGTGTGTGTGTGTGTGTTGGTGTGTGTGTGTGTGTGTGTGTAGGCGTCATGCTGTGAAGTGCTGCCTGTAACCGGGAGACGTAAACAGAAAACATGCCTGGAGAAAGCATGTGATGGTTACAGTGAGTTATTCATCTGCTGAGGGATATAAGCACGGCAGGGACTAAATATGGACAATAGCACCCCCAGCTGGGTGATAACATTGGCGCTTTGTCAACAATCTCCTGTAAGCTTTATCCTGCTCGTCATAAACACACAACAATGTTGTGTATACAACCACTCTTCTGCAAATTATACACACTGTCAGCTAGGTGGGACCTGTGTGTGTGTGTGTGTGTGTGTGTGTGTGTGTGTGTGTGTGTGTGTGTGTGTGTGTGTGTGTGTGTGTGTGTGTGTGTGTGTGTGTGTGTGCGTCTGTGTGTGTGTGTGTGTGTGGAGCAATGAATATGGCATTGAACACAACCGTCACATTAGTACCAGCAGTCATCGTGTGCGGCAACAAGTGGTTGGAAACATTAGGTACTTTTTGATTGGATACACCTGATCACACAAAGTGAGACAATGTCTTTGTACAGCATATTAAAACAACTACTAGATAGGCATCTTTCTCCCTGAGTATGTAGGCGTTTGTTTGTAGGCCTACAAAACGTTTTTTGTTTTTTACTTATGCACACTTTATTTAACCATGTGAGTCCCATTGAGATAGGACTCTATATCTTAACAATGCTTAACAATCCTTTGCTTGAGTGCCTGAATCCATGCAGCAGCCCCCCTCCCCAGCAGACCACATCCCACTGTCACAGTCTCTTAGCCTGCTCTCCTCTACACTGCTGTGCCGTGCTCTCAACACTGATTACGTCATGGACCCCCGAACTGAAACCCATATCAGCATTACACCACAGAACCAATCAGGCCGCCCATTAGCCAGCCTCAACCTCAACTTTTCATAATTAGCTATCACTTCAGAGTCTAGACCAAACCTCTAACATTACCCTGTATGGTCCTGTCCACTCCTTTCCACTAACAGGCATCAGGCATGCCCACAATGGACAAGAACCATCCATTTACCATGTAGTAGTCTTGCAGAGATTACACTGGGGCCGATGTTCTGGAAGTGCATGATCCAGGCTAGTCTGGTGTTTCTCCACCCTCTCCTCTGGGACCCCCAGCCATTCCATCTATTTGATCTACTGTATTCTAGAACTAGCACACCTCATTCAACTTTTCAACCAATCATCAAGCCCTTTAGTTGAATCAGGTGTGCTAGTTCAGTGCTACAACAAAACGGTGAAACATTTGTGTCTCCCAGAGGTTTGAACAGAGGTTTGGCCATGTTTATCTGAAGTTCATTTTGAGTAGCACACCTGACAAATGAAACAAAGATTGCACCCCTTGCAAGAAGATTTAACAATCATGACAGTCAAGCATGTACACATGATAAAGACAGGAACTACATTCCTCAAAGACATTGTGGTTTACCAATACGCACTTAACCTGGCAACAAATCAGTTTGCCCTGCATCTCCTTGCAGCTCCGGTGGGGGAAAAAAATACAATTTCAGTGAGACCAGGGGCAGAGAACACTAAATTATTTATCCTGCAATCTCCTTCTGGGGGAGTGAAAGCCTTTCACATATTAACCCTGGGTCCCTGCAGTCTGGTGATAGAGCAGCCAAGGAGACAGAGATGGCAGAGTTGTGTTTATTAGGCACCAAATGGAAGAAAACAAACTGAAAAGGGGGGGAACACAAGGACATGTCAAATCAGAAACACTCATTTGTGTTTTCAAGTGCAAAACATTTTCAAATGGTTTCTTTTTCATGCCCAAATGAACACGACCCAGGGAACCTCAGAGGAACACTTCTCTGAGCCAGCCTGATATAAGAGATATCTACAGTATCTCTGCATAGATGTCCCACAGACAGATCAAGGAGCAGGGCTTAAGGAGAGGAGGAGGCACCAAGCCTGCGGGAAGTCTGATAAATATTTCAGGGATGGGCTAAGCTATCTGAGAAAACATCTCAGATGTTTCTTAGACCATTCAGTGCCCCAGAGCCAGGAGGGAGAAATAGAAAGATACATTTCGAAAAACATTTGTCTTGTTGTTCGTGTTGTGGGGAAGAAAAAAGAACACAGGAAAACAGTCAGAGCCGTGAGAGATTGAGGGTGTCTTCAAATCTGTTAACATCAAGATCTTTGACAGATGGTCTTGGGTAACGTTGTTAATCTGGTTTAAACAGCTGATTGGCTGTGGTTGAAAAGAAAATGGAAGACAAGTTGAAGAAAAATTAGAAGAAAAGTGGAAGTGGAATAAACTAAAAAAGGACAGTGTCGAGGCCAGAACCTGAGAAAAATGTAGTCACTCAGAAGAGAGTACAGTTGATAATGGTAGTGTTAGGTTGTGTGGGCGTTTAGTTAACAGGACTGGAAGTGTCCTTCAACAGTAACCCTTTGCCTGCTTGGGTGGCTCAGAAGTCAGGTCTTTCATCAATTCAAGGTGAAGTTCAATCCAATCCGCAAATATATCCTCTCTCTCTATAAATTAAATTAGTCACTTAGCAGAGGCTCTTATCCAGAGAGACTTACAGGAGCAATTAGATTTAAGTGCCTTGCTCAAGGGCATAGTGTCAGATTTTTCTCCTAGATGGCTTGGGGATTCAAACCAGAGACCGTTCGGTCACTGGCCCAACGCTCTTACCTGTTAGTCTCTCTCTCTCTCTCTCTCTCCACACACACACACACACACACACACACACACACACACACACACACACACACACACACACACACACACACACACACACACACACACACACACACACACACACACACACACACACACACACACACACACACACACACACACACACAGGTGTGAACACATAGCAAACAGACAGGCGGGACCACACGCATGGGAGGATCTTGTCAATGATCTCAAGGCAGCTGGGACCATAGTCACCAAGAAAACAATTGGTAACACACTACGCCGTGAAGGACTGAAATCCTGCAGGCAAGGTCCCCCTGCTCAAGAAAGCACATATACATGCCCGTCTGAAGTTTGCCAATGAACATCCGAATGATTCAGATGACAACTGTGTGAAAGTGTTGTGGTCAGATGAGACCAAAATGGAGCTCTTTGGCATCAACTCAACTCGCCGTGTTTGGAGGAGGAGGAATGCTGCCTATGACCCCCAAGAACACCATCCCCACCGTCAAACATGGAGGTGGAAACATTATGCTTTGGGGGTGTTTTTCTGCTAAGAGGACAGGACAACTTCACCACATCAAAGGTACGATGGACGGGGCCATGTACCATCAAATCTTGGGTGAGAATCTCCTTCCTTCAGCCAGGGCATTGAAAATGGGTCGTGGGTGGGTGTTCCAGCATGACAATGACCCAAAACACACGGCCAAGGCAACAAAGGAGTGGCTCAAGAAGAAGCACATTAAGGTCCTGGAGTGGCCTAGCCAGTCTCCAGACCTTAATCCCATAGAAAATCTGTGGAGGGAGCTGAAGGTTCGAGTTGCCAAACGTCAGCCTCGAAACCATAATGACTTGGAGAAGATCTGTAAAGAGGAGTGGGACAAAATCCCTCCTGAGATGTGTGCTAACCTGGTGGCCAACTAAAAGAAACGTCTGACCTCTGTGATTGCCAACAAGGGTTTTGCCACCAAGTACTAAGTCATGTTTTGCAGAGGGGTCAAATACTTATTTCCCTCATTAAAATGCAAATCATTTTCTAACATTTCTGACATGCGTTTTTCTGGATTTTTTTGTTGTTATTCTGTCTCTCACTGTTCAAATAAACCTACCATTAAAATTATAGACTGATCATTTCTTTGTCAGTGGGCAAATGTACAAAATCAGCAGGGGATCAAATACATTTTTCCCTCACTGTACAATTACAAACATTGTCCGATTTCGCCTCACTGCAACCCTTTCCTCACCTGGCACAACCCTTGCATAGAGGTCATCCAGGAATGAAATGAGACGCTCGGTGTTGTATGGCCCAATTAGCGGTTTGTGTAACAGCAATCCATCAGAGGATACTGCTGCACACATTGTGATGTTGGCACCCCTCTGGCCCGGGACATCCACTGTGGCTCTTTTTCCAATCACATTCCTTCCTCGCTGCCGTGTTTTAACTAAGTTGAAACCAGCCTCATCCATAAAGATGAATATGTGGAGTGTTTGCCTGGCTTCAATCTCCATGACTCTCTGAAATAAGTCCACAAGGCAACATAAGAGTTAGGCTGTTATGGTAGTTTACATTATACCTAAAAACATGTCATTGTGTGTCCCTGCCCTGTTTGGTTTTGTTCAAAACCAGTTGTGTATTTTATAGTCATCTTACCTGGACATATTGGTTCCTGAGTTGCTTGACTCGTTCAGAGTTCCTCTCAAAGGGGACAGTGTACATCTGCTTTATCCTGAATTGATGTTGTTTCAGGACTCTAGAAATAGTTGTTATGCTTATATTGTGAATATTTCCAAATGTAATGTTGTCTGTCAACACACTGTCCCGAATCTCTGTGAGTTGTATGCCATTGTTTCTGATGACCATATTAACGATTGCATTTTCCTGCACAGCAGTGAAAATCCTACCTCTCCCACCCGTGGGAGGTAACCGTTGGGTCCCAAGCAGAAATACAAAAACAATTACACACAAGTGGGTTTGGATGATTTGCTCAATTTAGTTCTGTAATGTGCAGTTCAGTCAGATGCCCTTGCATAATGCACATCTTACCTGTTGTTTTGCTGGAAATTTCTCACCATAGATGCCACTGTTGAGCGTTGCAGATTTGGCTGCACTCTCAGACCAGCCTCTCTCATTGATAGAGCATGATTTATTACATGTTAAATTATAGTAGCCCTAATCTCATCTGAGACTACAGCTCTTGATCTTCCTCTCAGTCTTCTTCCACCACACATACATACTCCTCTCCCTCTCCCAGCCACTCTTCTTCCTGTCAGCCATTTCTCTATATCTTGCTGGGTCCATGTTTATATTGCAGTACAGCATTATTCCTAAAATGTCCCCTTTTGTATAGATGGTAATGAAATTGGAAGATTAACACCTGGGTAGGTGTTCAGCTACAATGGTAATCAGCTGTGGTTGGTCAAATTTTTTTGATAGTATTTCATTTTTTAGATTAGGAATATATTTCAATACGGTATTACTTAAGAAATGTAGCAAATTGCTGTCTTATTAAATGTTGTGTTACGTTAGGTTTTGAACTTAAGTTTAACAGTTTTGCAAAGAGTATGTAAACATGTGCAGATTGGACTGTAGGTACATAGACTTTTGGAGGTGGTTGTGTCTGAGTGAGAAAATAATTAATGACATTTGAAATATGTAGTCATTGAATGCATTTTGTGCCCAAGCAATGAAAAATGATCCACAGTTTAGCCCACATAGACTGCTGTTGTGCTCACTGTGAGAAGAGTTTTGAAAAAGTGACCTAAGTATTGAGAAATGGGTCCTAGCGATTGTAAAAAAAACTGTAATAACACCACCTATCTGACACTTTATCGAAAGTGACTTACTGCACAGTGAGTGCATGCTTTATAGAACACAGGTGACCTCTTTTGGAATAGAAGCCATAACCTTGGCATTGTTTACACCATGCTCTATCTAAATGCTCCACACAGGACCACCAGCATCAAGCAGAAGAGAGATGAATGCAATCCTAATTGCATCTTTAAAGGCAAGTTGCCCTGTGAGTACAGTACACTCCTCTTCAAACAGCCCATTTGAATCAATGGACTTCAGTAAAGCAGCCTTCTCCTCATTGATCAATTCATCCAACATTCAGTTGATCCATCCAACTCCCAAAGCATCCAAATACCCCCTATAATGCATTTATGTATGACGGATGTACTTACTTCATTAATAGTGACACAAATCAAGCTGTGATTACAACACAGCAAATAGACCCAGCCTTACACAGCACACAGTCAGCAAAACACGTAAACAAGTTGTGCCATTTGTGTGTTCAGAATTATGGTTACATGCTACAAAGATCTATATTATAAGTTGGTTGTGTAAATCAAATATGTGTGTATGTGTGTGAGTGTGTGGTATCGTGTCTGCGTGTGTGTGTGTGTGTGTGCGTGTGTGTGTGTGTGTGTGTGTGTGTGTGTGTGTGTGTGTGTGTGTGTGTGTGTGTGTGTGTGTGTGTGTGTGTGTGTGTGTGTGTGTTTGTGTGTGTGTGTGTGTGTGTGTGTGTGTACCTGCATTCATGTTGGGTTGTGTTTGTTTCTAAGCCAACCATTCATCTAATGGCGCAATTCCACTGGAGGACCAAACCGTGCCGGAACCAGCACCAGCTAGACTGGTTGGTTCTGGCTTGTTTTAAATTTGCCGTGGAACTGGAAACAGGACTAGGTTTAATTTGCGGGAAAAACTGCTAGTGGAGGGAACAATACTGGTAGAGTTAGACGGGCTATTTAGTGCCATCCTTTTCATTTTTATTTCTGGGCAGCAATGGAGACAGAATAGAGTAGAGGAGACAGCTGAAAAGAGACAGAGAAACACACAACGTATCGTCATGCGAGGAGAGGATCGCTTCAGCCAGTTGAAAGACCAGCTTATGTGTCGAAATAAACTCTCAAGAGGGTTATGTGTATCTGTTTAGCTAGCTATCTGTCTTTGTGAATTTTTCTAAACTTATTTGGTTTGAGGACAGCTATCACAGTTGCTTGCAATAATGTGCAGTTCAGCAATATGGTATTACTCTGTAGGATGCTGTGTGTGATAGACAATATGTCTATTTAGCTAGCTAGCTACTTCATAATGTGTATCTGTCTTTGGGATCGATATACATTGTACATACCTAGGCCTAACGTTACATCATACACAACATACTGCAAGATTAATATTGCATGATAGCACCTTATTGCAAGTGTAATAGCTAGCTGTCCTCATATAATACTGCAAGAGTAATTTTAGCCTGAATGCCAAGCGTCCAGATGTGACGCTTGGCATTCAGGCCAAAGAGTTCAATCTTGATTTCATCAGACCAGAGAATGTTGTTTCTCATTGGCTGAGTCTTTAGGTGCCTTTTGCCAAACTCCAAGTGAGATGTGATGTTCCTTTTACTGAGGAGTGGCTTCTGCCTGGCCACTCTACCATAAAGGCCTGATTGGTGGAGTGCTGCAGAGATGGTTGTCCTTCTATAATGTTCTCCCATCTCCACAGAGGAGCTCTGGAGCTCTGTCAGAGTGAACATCCGGTTCTTGGTCACCTCCCTGATCAAGGTGGTTGGTGGTTCCAAACTTCTTCCATTTAAGAATGATGGGGGTATACTCGGCCTTGTCTCAGGATGGTAAGTTGGTGGTTGTAGTTATCCCTCTAGTGGTGTGGGGGCTGTGCTTTGGCAAAGTGGGTGGGGTTATATCCTGCCTGTTTGGCCCTGTCCGGGGGTATCATCGGATGGGGCCACAGTGTCTCCTGACCCCTCCCTGTCTCAGCCTCCAGTATATATGCTACAGTAGTTTATGTGTCGGGGGGCCAGGGTCAGTCTGTTATATCTGGAGTATTTCTCCAGTGTCCTGTGTGAATTTAAGTATGCTCTCTCTAATTCTCTCTTTCTCTCTTTCTCTCTTTCTCTCTCGTGGGGGACCTGAGCCCTAGGACCATGCCTCACGACTACCTGGCATGATGACTCCTTGCTGTCCCCAGTCCACCTGGCCGTGCTGCTGCTCCAGTTTCAACTTTTCTGCCTGCGGCTATGAAACCCTGACCTGTTCACCGGACGTGAACAGGTGCCAACTCCTGAGGTGCTGACCTGTTGCACCCTCGACAACCCTCGACAACCACTGTGATTATTATTATTTGACCATGCTGGTCATTTATGAACATTTTAACATCTTGGCCATGTTCTGTAATAATCTCCACCCGGCACAGCCAGAAGAGGGCTGGCCACCCCTCATAGCCTGGTTCCTCTTTAGGTTTCTTCCTAGGTTTTGGCCTTTCTAGGGAGTTTTTCCTAGCCACCGTGCTTCTACACCTGTATTTCTTGCTGTTTGGGGTTTTAGGCTGGGTTTCTGTACAGCACTTTGAGATATCAGCTGATGTAAGAAGGGCTATATAAATACATTTGATTTGATTTGATTTGTTTTGGAGGTCACTGTGTTCTTGGGGACCTTCAATGCTGCAGAAATGTTTTGGTACCCTTTCCCAGATCTGTCCCTCGACACAATCCTGCATCGGAGCTCTACAGACAATTCCTTTAACCTCATGGCTTGGTTTTTGCTCAGACATGCACTGTCAACTGTGGGACCTTATATAGACAGATGTGTGCCTTTCCAAGTCATGTCCAATCAATTGAATTTACCACTAATACTGCATTGAATTTATTACCTGAAGAGGTAGGCTAGGACAGCTCTCTCTCGCTGTCTCGCTATATGTATAAACAGTATATATGCAATACCAGTCAAACGTTTGGACACACCTACTCATTCAAGGGTTTTTCTTTATTTTTACTCTTTGCTTATTTGAGCTGTTCTTGACATAATATGGACTTAGTCTTTTACCAAATAGGGCTATCTTCTGTATACCACCCCTACCTTGTCACAACACAACTGATTGGCTCAAACACATTAAAAAGGAAAGAAATTCCACAAATTAACAAGGCACACTCTTATTTGAAATGAAGCTGGTTGAGAGAATGCCAAGAGAGTGCAGAGCTGTCATCAAGGCAAAGTGTGGCTACTTATTTTGATTTGTTTAACACTTTTTTAGTTACTACATAATTCCATGTGTGTTATTTAATAGTTTTGACGTCTTCACTATTATTATACAATGTAGAAAATAGTACACATCAAGAAAAACCCTTGAATGAGTAGGTGTGTCCAAACTTTTGACTGGTACTGTGCATACATATATATACACTGCTCAAAACAATAAAGGGAACACTTAAACAACACAATGTAACTCCAAGTCAATCACACTTCTGTGAAATCAAACTGTCGACTTAGGAAGCAACACTGATTGACAATACATTTCACATGCTGTTGTGCAAATGGAATAGACAACAGGTGGAAATTATAGGCAATTAGCAAGACACCCCCAATAAAGGAGTGGTTCTGCAGGTGGTGACCACAGACCACTTCTCAGTTCCTATGCTTCCTGGCTGATGTTTAGGTCACTTTTGAATGCTGGCGGTGCTTTCACTCTAGTGGTAGCATGAGACGGAGTCTACAACCCACACAAGTGGCTCAGGTAGTGCAGCTCATCCAGGATGGCACATCAATGCGAGCTGTGGCAAGAAGGTTTGCTATGTCTATCAGCGTAGTGTCCAGAGCATGGAGGCGCTACCAGGAGACAGGCCAGTACATCAGGAGATGTGGAGGAGGCCGTAGGAGGGCAACAACTCAGCAGCAGCACCGCTACCTCTGCCTTTGTGCAAGGAGGAGCAGGAGGAGCACTGCCAGAGCCCTGCAAAATGACCTCCAGCAGGCCACAAATGTGCATGCGTCTGCTCAAACGGTCAGAAACAGACTCCATGAGGGTGGTATGAGGGCCCGACGTCCACAGGTGGGGGTTGTGCTTACAGCCCAACACCATGCAGGACGTTTGGCATTTGCCAGAGAACACCAAGATAGGCAAATTCGCCACTGGCGCCCTGTGCTCTTCACAGATGAAAGCAGGTTCACACTGAGCACGTGACAGACGTGACAGAGTCTGGAGACGCCGTGGAGAACGTTCTGCTGCCTGCAACATCCTCCAGCATGACCGGTTTGGCGGTGGGTCAGTCATGGTGTGGGGTGGCATTTCTTTGGGGGGCCGCACAGCCCTCCATGTGTTCGCCAGAGGTAGCCTGACTGCCATTAGGTACCGAGATGAGATCCTCAGACCCCTTATGAGACCATATGCTGGTGCGGTTGGCCCTGGGTTCCTCCTAATGCAAGACAATGCTAGACCTCATGTGGCTGGAGTGTGTCAGCAGTTCCTGCAAGAGGAAGGCATTGATGCTATGGACTGGCCCGCCCGTTCCCCAGACCTGAATCCAATTGAGCACATCTGGGACATCATGTCTCGCTCCATCCACCAACACCACGTAGCACCACAGACTGTCCAGGAGTTGGCGGATGCTTTAGTCCAGGTCTGGGAGGAGATCCCTCAGGAGACCATCCGCCACCTCATCAGGAGCATGCCCAGGCATTGTAGGGAGGTCATACAGGCACGTGGAGGCCACACACACTACTGAGCCTCATTTTGACTTGTTTTAAGGACATTACATCAAAGTTGGATCAGCCTGTAGTGTGGTTTTCTACTTTAATTTTGAGTGTGACTCCAAATCCAGACATCCATGGTTTGATAAATTGGATTTCCATTGATTATTTTTGTTGTCAGCATATTCAACTATGTAAAGAAAAAAGTATTTAATAAGATTATTTCATTCATTCAGATCTAGGATGTGTTATTTTAGTGTTCCCTTTATTTTTTTGAGCAGTATATATATATATATTTATATATATATATCAATCTTGAACAGGTTTATCTATTTTGGACTGCAATATATTGGAGTGGCTGTAGGCTGTTTTAAAACTCTGCAGCTGCAATAAAGATCATGACAACAAAAAAATCTGGTGACCCCCGAAAGCCAGATGGAGATGTATTCGGTCCTTATATTACTGTATCATAGGCTATGCTGCAGCAAATGTAGTCCTACCTGTCACCAGAAAAAAAGTGGCCATGATGGGATGATAGGTCTACATGCATTATGAACTGCACTCCATTCTGAGACGGGCTGCCTGTCCCCAACATGCGCATTAATGATTGATCTTGCAGACAGCAGAGAGGAGACCTTAGATAAGCCAGATTTAGACATTGCATATCATTTAACAGTTCCATTTCACATGATGCTGTTGATATAAATAATTTGTTATAATTTACCGGTTTCTCACTGTTATTTGTCCCGGGAAAAGGGCATGGTTTTGGGCGGTACATTTCGGTAACCGGATGCCTGCCGTTCAACCGTAGTCTGGACCCACTGTCTGGACCCACTGTCTGGACGCACTGTCTGGACCCACTGTCTGGACCTGGCGCCAGTCAACTGAGTGGTGGGATCACTGTACTTCTCAATTTACAGAGAGACCTAATGGACCACTAACTTCCACATGTCGGAAGAGACTTTCCAGTTCCTCTGCAACAGGCAACAGAGTCCTGTTATGGAGAGACAGGATACAATGTTCCACCTTTAAGTCCCTCTCTGAAAGTGAATTGCCATTGCCTTGTGGAAGCTGGCCACATAATCAGAATAACACCATGCAGCACACCTTTCTGGAGAATTTAATACCGCTGTGTGGTGCTGGTGAATCCTTTAGCAGATTCTAGCAGGCTGAATGGAAGGTGGCGCTGCCTTATGAAGCTCAATGACTGCAATGTTGATTTAGTTAAACGGATGACTCTTGCTTGTTGTATACTGCACAGGGACTGCAGCATATCAGCAGCCTGCAGTGCCTCTTCCGGAGAGGATGGGGGCTGATGCAAACACAGTGGGGATGGACTCCTGAAACTCTTTAACAGCCTGGTACATCAGAGTGGATTACAAAGAATTGCTATTTGTTGCTAACATGAAGGCTGGTTCTCTCTGGTGTGTAGGTAGGCAAAATAAAGAGAAAATGACCACTAGGCAAATAAACACAATGATAATTCATGGATTTTCTATTTTTTCTTTCTCTGTGATTTTCTCCCTCCTCTCACAGACACCCAGCTCCACCAACACCCTTTGGACAACAAAGTGCCTGGACCAACAACAGAACTATTAGCAAGCCTGGACCTGGTTTCCAAGAAGCATCTTAAGGCTAAGTTTGCCATTAGAACCATATAATCCCATTGTTCTAAGATGAAGTTAACCTTAACATGATTTTGGGAAACCAGGCCCTGGTCCCTTAGCTCAGTGGTTCTCTCCCTTTTTTTGTTACTGTACCCCCATCACATGAATGTACCCTTGGGGACCAATACAGTACTAGTATTTACACCCTTATGTTCATTTGACCTTTAGACCTATGTTCTGCTGCATTTTTTTTACCCCCCTGTGAATACCTTACTACACTCTACTGTCCAACAAGCTTTCTCTACCCTTAACCTTGTTCTGAACACCTCCAAAACAAAGGTCATGTAGTTTGGTAAGAAGAATGCCCCTCTCCCCACAGGTGTGATTACTACCTCTATTACTATTTATTACTACCTGAGGATTTAGAGCTTGAGGTAGTCACTTCATACATGTACTTGGGAGTATGGCTAGATGGTACACTGTCCTCTCAGCACATATCAAAGCTGCAGGCTAAAGTTAAATCTAGACTTGGTTTCCACTATCGTAATCGCTCCTCTTTCACCCCAGCTGACAAACTAACCCTGATTCAGATGACCATCCTACCCATGCTAGATTACGGAGACATAATTTATAGATCGGCAGGTAAGGGTGCTCTCAAGCGACTAGATGTCCTTTACCATTACGCTTTTTCAGATTTGCCACCAATGCTCCTTATAGGACACATCACTGCACTCTATACTCCTCTGTAAACTGGTCATCTCTGAATACCCGTCGCAAGACCCACTGGTTGATGCTTATTTATAAAACCCTCTTATGCCTCACACCCCCTATCTGCGATATCTATTGCAGCCCTCATCCTCCATATACAACACCCGTTCTGCCAGTTACATTCTGATAAAGGTCCCCAAAGCACACACATCCCTGGGTCACTCCTCTTTTCAGTTCGCTGCAGCTGGAACGCGCTGCAACGAACACTCATTCTGGACAGTTTTATCTCAATCTCTTCATTCAAAGACTCAATCATGGACACTCTTATTGACAGTTGTGGCTGCTTTGTGTGATGTATTATTGTCTCTACCTTCTTGCCCTTTGTGCTGTTGTCTGTGCCCAATAATGTTTGTACCATGTTTTGTGATACTACCATATTGTGTTGCTACCATGTTGTTGTCATGTTGTATTGCTACCGTGCTGTATTGTCATGTGTTGCTGCCTTGCTATGTTGTTCTCTTAGGTCTCTCTTTATGTAGTGTTGTATTGTCTCTCTTGTCGTGATGTGTGTTTTGTCCTATATTTATATTTTATTTTTTAATCCCAGGCCCCCGCCCCCGCAGGAGGCCTATTGCCTTTTGGTAGGCCGTCATTGTAAATAAGAATTTGTTCATAACTGACGTGCCTAGTTAAATAAAGGTTAAATAAAAATAAAAAACACAATTGTACTTTTTATTTTTTACCAATGTTTGATTGTTGTTAAATAAAAGTGTGTCAAAATCATAGTATGCCTGGTCTTTATTTTCTTATTTTAAAATCAAACACAAGTAAACATGTTTCAGAAGTTCATTGCTACAAAATCTACATTATTTTCATTGTTTAACGGTACTCAAAGAAAAGTCATTTAAAGACACATTCTCAATTCTTTTGGTGTAGTGCACATTGAACTGAATAAAAATAACAACATAGAACTTCAGCCAGTTTAGTTTATTCCAGTTTAGTCTAGTGACATGTCTGCTGCTGCTGTCTGACGTCCTTTTATGGCCTGGATGAACTGTCCAAATACAGCTATGGAGCTGATGTTAAATGAGGCCGTCTGGGCCATCTCAGCCACCCTGGCTGTCCCGGCTGCTGCCCTGGCTGCTGCCTCGTCTTCACGCAGCTGATTGAGGTGATGATGCTGATGCTGGGCTTAGTGTCTCCAGGTATGTGGCCTCGGTCTCCCTCATGAAGTTCAGGTATTCGCTGGTTGTGCTCGCAGTGTATTCTCTTCCCTGGGAAAATATATAGGCAGAAGTAATGAGATGTACAGTCCAGGAATAATAAGGTACAGACACCAAAGTTAACCCGAGGGCAGCCAGTGTGAGTGTATTTTTGTTCTCCAACCATGTATTGTCTCATCAAATTGATTAAATCTTATCCACAAAGGCCAGTGTGAGGCCAACCAGATCAACCAACCAGATACACAAATGATGCAAATAATATAAGGTCTTGGGTCATAATATAATTAATTGAATCAGTGTGAGTTTTATATATAGATTCCTAGATCCAGACTGCCTCCTTGAATCAATTGACGTTGAACTGTTTACCAACCGAGAACGGACCCTTGGCGCATCAGGGTGCAGGTCTCAGCGGTTGCAGTAGCGTTGATTGTTTAGATGGACCCTGGGTGTCTGGGGGTGCAGGTCTCAGCGGTTGCAGTATCATTGATTGTTTAGATGGACCCTTGGTGTCTGGGGGTGCAGGTCTCAGCGGTTGCAGTATCATTGATTGTTTAGATGGACCCTTGGTGTCTGGGGGTGCAGGTCTCAGCGGTTGCAGTATCATTGATTGTTTAGATGGACCCTTGGTGTCTGGGGGTGCAGGTCTCAGCGGTTGCAGTAGCGTTGATTGTTTAGATGGACCCTGGGTGTCTGGGGGTGCAGGTCTCAGCGGTTGCAGTAGCATTGATTGTTTAGATGGACCCTGGGTGTCTGGGGGTGCAGGTCTCAGCGGTTGCAGTAGCGTTGATTGTTTAGATGGACCCTGGGTGTCTGGGGGTGCAGGTCTCAGCGGTTGCAGTAGCGTTGATTGTTTAGATGGACCCTTGGTGTCTGGGGGTGCAGGTCTCAGCGGTTGCAGTATCGTTGATTGTTTAGATGGACCCTTGGTGTCTGGGGGTGCAGGTCTCAGCGGTTGCAGTAGCGTTGATTGTTTAGATGGACCCTGGGTGTCTGGGGGTGCAGGTCTCAGCGGTTGCAGTATCATTGATTGTTTAGATGGACCCTGGGTGTCTAGGGGTGCAGGTCTCAGCGGTTGCAGTATCATTGATTGTTTAGATGGACCCTGGGTGTCTGGGGGTGCAGGTCTCAGCGGTTGCAGTATCATTGATTGTTGTGGACCCGGAGCGGGGGTGCGGCCAGCGGGCGCGGTTGGGACCCTGGGTCTGGGGGTGCAGGTCTCAGCGGTTGCAGTATCATTGATTGTTTAGATGGACCCTTGGAGTCTGGGGGTGCAGGTCTCAGCGGTTGCAGTAGCGTTGATTGTTTAGATGGACCCTGGGTGTCTGGGGGTGCAGGTCTCTGAGGTTGTGGCTTCACCGTTCGAGCACACAGCTTCCTCTGATGCCACAGGTTCAGGAATGTCCTTTGAAAAGCATAAGTATGTTTGTTTTGAATCACGTAAAGTCGAAGACTCCGTCAAACATGTAGCTAAGTCCACGGTGTTGCGCTTCCAAGGATGTTTATATAACACGTTATCAGTTCACGTCTTGCACAGTGCTCACTCTCACACGCTACAGCTAGCTACGCTAAAGACATTGGTAGCTAGCTAGATAGTCATTTGGCTAAAAATGATGTATTACCATGCGGATCATCGCTGCTCATTATTATCATGGCTTCAAATAATGCTGTCAGTGATGTCCAATCCAGCGTCTCCCCACTAGACATCACTGGTTGCATCCAAGCACAGTGTCGACTGTTTTATAGGCTAACGTATCCAATATTTTTTTGAAGACCTTTTCATTCCTGGTGGAAGAATCCAGTTGCCTCTGGATGCTGGAGTCTGCCCAGATGTTTAAAAGAGCTTGGACATCTCCAACTGACCAATTTGTTGTTCCATTATTAGCTTTAGAGGTATTTGTTAGTGTAGCTTTACCGTTTGTAGTCAGATTGACCTTCTCTTTTAAAAATGGAGCCAATGACTCGTGGATGAGTATTAACAACATACACAGCACTGTGACATCTTTGCGTGAGACCAATCATTGAGTACGGCCATTTGTAACCCCGCCCATCGGCCTACTTGGTTCAAGGTCAGTACCAGATATCAAAGCGGGCCGCGGGCAGGTGGAAATGAAATAGGGGCCGTGATATTAATGGCACGGCACTGCCCTGCAGTGGAAAAGCACCATAACAGTCCACAGGGAGAAGGTAACACGGAGTCAGGCCCGTGGTATTTATTGGAAGCTAATGACAAGTGTTACATTTTTAATGGGCTGCCATTATTTACTGTCCTATTGTGGCTGTGACATTTGACTGGCCAGTTTGTCAGGTAATAACGTGGTTGACAGACGCCCGTAGAAAGGACCAACACTGGCAGAGAGAATAGAGAGTAACTCTGTGCCCCATATGGCACCCTAATACATATTTAGTGCACTACTTTTGACCAGGACCTATAAAGAACCGGTCAGGAGTAGTTAACTACATAGGGAATAGGGTGCCAGTTGGGACACACCCTAAAATATTACTTAGGAAGCTGGTTGCTTGGTGATTTTCTTTTGTTATGATTTTAATGATGAAACTGCATTTGGGGTTTTGCTATAACAGGGACAATCAAAAGGTCAATTCCCCTCTTTATAGTCTACAGATGAATTGAATTCAGCTGTATGTATCAATATGGACGGCTTAATCTAGACTCACAGGTAATGTGGTTGGGAGTACGGGATTAATGAGTTAATGTTTTGGAATGAGTTTGTGTTACTGGAATCTTAAATAAGCTTTGGGCTTTTCATAATTGAACCAATGTACAGTATCTTTAAACTGTTTCATCATGCAGGACTATTGCTCTTTTTAATTGGTGCCTACTGGCACTCTGCTACTTTCATGAATGTTCTTGGTATAGGGTAGTCTGCCCTTCAGTACAGGATCTAAAGGTAACATTCACTATGATTTAACACTCGAATATCGCTCTTATCCCACTTCAAATCACAAAATGCCTACGAAAATGCCCACCTAAAATCTTCTCCTTCAAAAGATTACATTACTAAAGAACTGATAAAGATTTCGTGTTGGTCCTTTTTGACAGTTCACCTTCAAGTGTATGAGCTTATCTTATTGCCAAGGGAATGTAAGGTTTTCATTGGATAATAATCTTGACAACCCAGAACAAAATTCTGCCAGCTACCCAATTAGGTTCTGGGGGGAGAGATATGAAATCTGAAAGATGTGCACACCTGTGAAATCATAATTGGTCCAGATAATCAGTGACGACCCGGGGACATATTGACGTGGCCTTCTAGGAGAGCTCCTTTCTCGATTCCTTCTATGTACTAGACACTATGGATCAGTGGGTTGGAGCATGCTGCTGGTAACACCAGGGCTGTGGGTTCAACTGCCACTTACTATATATGGTACTATATATGGTACTATATATGTGTCAATGTTCATAGTTCTGTCAGTCACTTTGGATAAACTTGTCTGCTAAATGACTGTGGTAAAAGTCTGAAGCCACACAAGGACATTTACCCTTGCAGTCACCCTCTTCTCGCTCTGAGAATACCCTGGCAGGCCCAATCAACGGCCAATATTCCCTCAGGCTCAATAAACAGTCACCCTCTTCTCGCTCTGAGAATACCCTGGCAGGCCCAATCAACGGCCAATATTCCCTCAGGCTCAATAAACAGTCACCCTCTTCTCGCTCTGAGAATACCCTGGCAGGCCCAATCAACGGCCAATATTCCCTCAGGCTCAATAAACAGTCACCCTCTTCTCGCTCTGAGAATACCTGGCAGGCCCAATCAACGGCCAATATTCCCTCAGGCTCAATAAACAGTCACCCTCTTCTCGCTCTGAGAATACCCTGGCAGGCCCAATCAACGGCCAATATTCCCTCAGGCTCAATAAACAGTCACCCTCTTCTCGCTCTGAGAATACCCTGGCAGGCCCAATCAACGGTCAATGTTGACGTCAGACCACACATGCTTTTAAATATGAAATTATGCTTTGGGGGCGGGGTCTATTGATATTTAACTTGAACTTGACACTTGTCTGGTCAAACAGCAAGCAATTACAATTGTAAAGGAAGGGGAAATACAAGTGACTGTTGAGCACTATATGCTGTCCTCCTCTTTAGATTACTCACAAAACTTGGTGCTGAAGAATACACAGAAAAGTTTGGATGTTTGTAAGACTGAACAATGGCTCAAACTCTTGAAAAAAATAGGTACAATATGCATACCTGTCTTCTTTTTATATTCAACCCTTATTTTACCAGATAAGTTGACTGAGAACACATTCTCATTTACAGCAACAACCTGGGGAATAGTTACAGGGGAGATGAATGAGCCAAGTGGAAGCTGGGGATGATTAGGTGGCCATGGTGGTCAGACTGGGAATTTAGCCAGAACACCGGGGTTAACACCTC
Source organism: Salmo salar (assembly GCF_965601325.2). NCBI lineage: Eukaryota > Metazoa > Chordata > Actinopteri > Salmoniformes > Salmonidae > Salmo > Salmo salar. The sequence continues at coordinate 19,208,669 of NC_138296.1, forward strand.
TACTCTTACAATAAGTGCCATGGGATCTTTAATGACCACAGAGTGGACACCCGTTTAACATCCCATCCGAAATACTACACCCTACACAGGGCAATGTCCCCAATCACTTCCCTAGAGTAATGGGATTTCTTTTGGGACCAGAGGAAATAGTGCCTCATACTGGCCCCGACACCACTTCCAGCAGCATCTGGTCTCCCATCCAGGGACCAACCAGGACGAACCCTGCTCAGCTTCAGAGGTTGTAGGGTGGTGTGCTGCTGGCTAAGTTCATTACAAATAATGAAGAAGAATTAGATCAATTACACACAGACCACGCTAGAGTTCATGTTACAATGAAATTACATGGAAGAATGTTTGTATGAACTGGAAGAAGATATAGAAGCGAAAACAAACATTGATGACCTATGACCTTTGTTGACAATGACCATGGTCAATAAAGCACAAACTGATCTGGGACCAGGCTAGTGATAAAATGCCTACATCTATTGTACCATAGTCTGAAGACAGCATGTATTATACTTATTTAGACAGGGACAGCAAAGTAATGAGACCACTTGGTACTGTCCACATCTCCCCCCCCCCCCCCCCCGACACTCTAATAAAGAGCAGGAACAGACAGCCAATGCCAGCCAGCCAGCCAATGCCAGTCATCCAGCCAGACAGCCAATGCCAGCCATCCAGCCAGACAGCCAATGCCAGCCAGCCAGCCAATGCCAGCCATCCAGGCAGACAGCCAATGCCAGCCATCCAGCCATCCAGCCAGACAGCCAATGCCAGCCATCCAGCCAGACAGCCAATGCCAGCCATCCAGGCAGACAGCCAAAGCCAGCCAGCCAATGCCAGCCATCCAGCCAGACAGCCAAAGCCAGCCAGCCAGCCAGCCAATGCCAGCCATCCAGCCAGACAACCAATGACAGACAGCCAGCTAGCCAGCTAGCCAGCCAATGCCAGCCAGCCAGGCACAATTGGTGGACATTTTGAGGGGAACATTTTTAAGAGAATAACACAGTCCTTCACCAGCTCTCCACGATGCTTCATCATGAAGTCATTATCTGGAGAGGGTGCCAACACAATTGCATTAATGGGAAGGTGAGGACAGTGCATTCCTGGTTTGTATTCGAGTGGTGCTGGGCCAGACGAGGAAGTGGGGGAGATCAGAGGCTGATTAAATCAATCATTGTCTCTCGTCTAGCTCGGCCATCGCACATTTTAATTTTGCACAATAGAGCGCAGGCTTAAAGAACCTCTAAGAGTCTCTCCACACTATACACTCCTCCTCTCCTCCACTTTCATGAAGCAGCCCAGCTTTGCTGTGTGTGGCATTGTGTACTAAGCTGAATATGAGATTTAAAAAAACTCCGGTCCTCGAGTACTTGAAACAGTACAGATTTGTTTTATGGCAAAGAACACCTGATTCTACTTATTATCTAATCATCAAGCCCTTAACAAGTTGAATCAGGTGTTTTCTGTCTGGGGCTACACCAAAAATGTGTGCTGTCGGGGGTACTCGAGGACCGGAGTTGGGAAACAATTATTTAGAAGTAGGGAAATAGAATTATGCCAATCCGTTTTTGGGGTGGAGTCACCAACTGATATTGTTTTGTAGCTTTTGCTAAGTCCCTTTTCTTCACTACCAGATCTTTACAGAATGTTCCTTTATTCTCTTTCTGTAGCATTATAGTCTTGTTGGCTGGGACACAGTGTAGTTTATTCTCTTTCTGTAGCATTATAGTCTTGTTGGCTGGGGCACTATGTACTTTATTCTCTTTCTGTAGCATTATAGTCTTGTTGGCTGGGGCACAGTCTACTTTATTCTCTTTCTGTAGCATTATAGTCTTGTTGGCTGGGACACTGTGTACTTTATTCTCTTTCTGTAGCATTATAGTCTTGTTGGCTGGGGCACAGTGGAGCATAAGATGACTAAAGAGCACCTGAGGTGGAGATTCTGTGTTGGTGCCCTTGGCGCCAGCTGGCAAGATGAGGACGAGTGAGGGAGTGTGAATTTTGTTCCATAGCATTTGCTCCCCCAGGACATGTCTGTCACTTCACAAACTGTCACTTCTGGCAGGGATTAGACACATAGGCTTAGCTGGCTTTCACTATCTGTAAACTGTCTGTGACCCAGACAGCCCTTTTAAATTCTGTCCCTGCCAGTCACCAAACGTCAATGGTATAAGATGCAATGTCAAATAAATGGCAAAGACAATGGCAGAGCGGCAGGAACAACAGTCTGAATAGAACATCTTGACATTTTCCATTAATCGTCTGATCGAGGCATAGTGTTATGACATAAGAACTCTCTGGAAGTACAAGTCATATCACAAATATTTCAGGGATAACAATGTATTATAAATTAATGTGATTTCATTTGAAAGTCTTTCACAATATGTGTCATTAGACTAAATGTGATACAGAAAAAGAACAGCAAAACATTAATGTCACGCCCTGACCTTAGAGAGACGTTTTATTCCTCTATTTGTTAGGTCAGGGTGTGATGTGGGGTGGGCATTCTATGTTGTATATTTCTTTGTTTTGACCGAGTAGGGTTCCCAATCAGAGGCAGCTCTATATCGTTGTCTCTGATTGGGAATCATACTTAGGCAGCCTTTTCCCACCTGTGTTTTGTGGGTAGTTATTTTCTGTTTAGCTTATGTCCCTAACGGAACTGTGTGTTTTTGTTTTTCCCTTTTGTTTGAGTGTTTCTTGAAAATAAATATCATGAACACTTACCACGCTGCGTTCTGGTCCACTTCTTCTTCAACTACAAACGACGACCGTTACAATTAAATCAAAAAACGAATTCCACTCCTGTCAGTTGCCGTAAAGGTATATCACTTCCCTGTCCTCCCTCCATCAATCCCCCCTCCCCATCCCTGCCCACAAACAATAAAACATCCCGACATCACCCTCCGTCTCCACTGAAAACAACACAACAGAATGCTTTTCTTAGCTGCTACCATCATCAGCTCAATTTCCTGTGCCTGGTCATAGATCAAACCCAACTATCATTAAACGTTTAACTGTGACAGTGGTGCCTATCAGAGAAACAAAGCTAATAAAGCTAACTCTAATGAATAGCTAGCAACAAAGCTAACTCTAATGAATAGCTAACAACAAAGCTGACAGTAATGAATGGCTAGCTGGACATGATTCATGAGGTCATGGAAGCTGGAGATAAGAGCATCAGCCAGAGCCGGGAAGGGAGGGGAACTGCAGCGGCCAAAACCAAAACGTGCTAGCTAACTGGCGCCGTGAAAATGTCAGAGGCTACATGGTCCGACCTCCCAGTGAACTGTTTGCTCAGATGCTCCTCCATCCACTGTGATAAATGTATTTTCTTTCAATATTCCACTGTTGATACAATCCCAAAATGTTTTGCATGTCAGCAATCAAGTTTTCAAGATATTGGACTTTCAAGAAGCACAGTGTCACCGGCCACATCATGATGATGATGCAACACTGCTGACACACACATTTTTTGGGGACTGTGTCAACACTGGACTAATGTAAAAAATAAAAAATAGTTTGGGAGTGAATTTTCCCTTTTAAGTATTGCCTCCCTGCTAGTGTCCAAGTCTGAGTAGGATACAGCACAGTCATGTATTAACCACTCTATGCTCCCACTGGCACAACACATGTTAAACAGTTATCCAGAGTGACTTACAGGAGCAATTAGAATGAAGTCCCTTGCTCAAGTGCACATTGACCAATTTTTCACCTAGTCAGCTCAGGGATTCGATGAGCAACCTGGCCCAATGCTTTTAACTGGTAGACGACCAAAGCTGTCTGCTCCCCTGGAGTCAGTTTGAACGCCACCAGCTTTTACCAACCAAATAGGACATTTTTTATGAACAAGAAACATTGGAATTGGCACATAAACATCATGTTGAAATGTACTTACTTACTAATCCACATCATCCTCTTGAGACGTCGTGCCAGAATGATCTTGGTCCACTTCTTTGGCAACATTCCTGTTGTGTCTCGCTCCAAGACAGGTTGGTTGATGTCTGCTAGTTCTTCTCTCACAGTCTCCCAGTGCCAGGTGGGTTTCCTTTTGCGGAAATGTGGGAATGTTTAATTGTCTGCTTGACTGTCTTGTGCAACAGGCACTGATAATCAGAGCTGGTGATACAAAGCAAAATAATGTTTGTTTACATCATATTATGAAGTCTGTGGCAATTGTGTTTCATATAAACTCAGTAAAAAAAGAAACGTCCCTTTTTCAGGACCCTGTCTTTCAAAGATAATTAGTAAAAATCCAAATACCTTCACAGATCTTCATTGTAAAGGGTTTAAACACTGTTTCCCATGCTTGTTCAATGAACCATAAACAATTAATGAACATGCACCTGTGGAACGGTCATTAAGACACTAACAGCTTACAGACGGTAGGCAATTAAGGTCACAGTTATGAAAACTTAGGACACTAAAGAGGCCTATCTACTGACTCTGAAAAACACCAAAACAAAGATGCCCAGGGTCCCTGCTCATCTGCGTGAACGTGCCTTAGGCATGCTGCAAGGAGGCATGAGGACTGCAGATGTGGCCAGGGCAATAAATTGCAATGTCCATACTGTGAGACACCTAAGACAGCACTACAGGGAGACAGGACAGACAGCTGATCGTCCTCGCAGTGGCAGACCACATGTAACAACACCTGCACAGGATCGGTACATCTGAACATCACACCTGCAGGACAGGTACAAGATGGCAACAACAACTGCCCGAGTTACACCAGGAACACACAATCCCTCCATCAGTGCTGAGACTGTCCGCAATAGGCTGAGATAGGCTGCACTGGGGGCTTGTAGGCCTGTTGTAAGGCAAGTCCACCCCAGACATCACCGGCAACAACATCGCCTATGGGCACAATCCCACCATCGCTGGACCAGACAGGACTGGCAAAAAGTGCTCTTCACTGACAAGTCGCAGTTTTCTCTCATCAGGGGTGAGGGTCGGATTCGCGTTTATCATCTAAGGAATGAGTGTTATACCAAGGCCTGTACTCTGGAGCGGGATCGATTTGGAGGTGGAGGTTCCGTCATGGTCTGGGGCGGTGTGTCACAGCATCATCGGACTGAGCTTGTTGTCATTGCAGGCAATCTCAACGCTGTGCGTTACATGACCCTCCAGCATGACATTGTCACCAGCCATACTGCTCGTTCTGTGCGTGATTTCTCGTTCTCTGCGTGATTTCCTGCAAGACAGGAATGTTAGTGTTCTGCAATGGCCAGCGAAGAGTCCGGATCTCTATCCCATTGTGCGCGTCTGGGACCTGTTGGATCGGAAGGTGAGGGCTAGGGCCATTCCCCCCAGAAATGTCCGGGAACTTGCAGGAGCCTTGGTGGAAGAGTGAGGTAACATCTCACAGCAAAAACTGGCAAATCTGGTGCAGTCCATGAGGAGGAGATGCACTGCAGTACTTAATGCAGCTGGTGGCCACACCAGATACTGACTGTTACTTTTGATTTAGACCCCCCCTTTGTTCAAAGACACATTATTCAATTTCTGTTAGTCACATGTCTGTGGAACTTGTTCAGTTTATGGCTCAGTTGTTGAATCTTTTTATGTTCATACAAATACTTACACGTTAAGTTTGCTGAAAATAAACGCAGTTGACAGTGAGATGACGTTTCTTTTTTGCTGAGTTTGTTTGCTATAAGTTCTTTACATTTACATTTTGGTAATTTATCAGACACTCTTTTCCAGGGCAATGAGTAGGCTACATACCATTGCAATTATGCACATACTGCACACATGCAAGCATGCTAGTCAGCTCTTGGACCTGCCTTTTGTCTCTTTGTGTTTCATAAAAATCCTTCAATTTGCAAGAGGCTGAATGTGTTTCACCGGAAAAAGCATCTGAGCGAACGAAACAGCGCCCCTCTGTCGCAGTATGTGTAGCATATCTATCTGATGCTGTCTGGTTAGAAAGAGTATGATATTGTTGCCGCCTGTAGCATTGCTTGCAAGGGAAGCCAGAGAGGATTTGGCCCCGTGCCGCAAAGTTTTTTATATAATAGCCAATCAGCGTTAAGCTAAACTGAGCAAGCTCAGCTGTGAATGGTCCTGCCGCACCAAAATAAAGTGTCAAGGGCAGCCAGTTTGGATTTGGCTTTAGACCAATCACATCACAAGCCAAATCTGAATCTCGTTGTGTTGATGTCCTCCGGTGACTAGTTAGCTAGCTAAAATCATCCCTTTCCTAAATTAGCCATTGATGAAGATTTGGACTTGTGGTTTTACTTAATTCTCTATACTGGCCAATGATTATTACGGCGATTCTGATCCAACCATAAGTTCATATATTGTGCCCCTGGCCTGAGAGGATGGAAGTTCAACATGTAACTAGATGTAGTGGGCTAATGTTAACTAGCTGGTATCGTTGCCCATGAAAGGAAGTTAGGTTAGCAAGCAAGTATTTTAGCCAGGTAGCCTAGGACAACAAAAACTAAAAGCGTGTACTGTATGACAGAGTTATAGACCGTTTAGGCAACATGAAAGAGAGGAGGATGGCATTGGCGTTTCTCTACAAGTTGGGTGAGTCAACACGTTTTTTTGACTTACACACACAGCACACACACACACACACACACACACACACACACACACACACACACACAGACAGAGAGAGAGAGAGAGAGAAATCAGTACCATGGACAGCCACATCATATTTAGCTCATGTAGATTGGACTAAATCGTTTTTGGTTTCTTTTAGTTCTCATTGTATTAAACTAAGCAGAGGTGATTAGATGATGATGAAATGTTGAAGTTGAAATGGTGCTGGAATAATGGCGACAGCTCCTGTTTTCTTTGCGACTGGTGGTAACTCTCTGTGGTTCTAAAATCAACAGGTGTTTAGTAGTCCAAAAATGTCGTAAACATTAACTTCCTTGACCATGCTGTAGGTCATGTAACTGTTTCTTACATGCAATATGTTTTGTGAACTTCACCAGACAGAGGTTTCTCTCCGATTTTGTGATAAAACAAAAGTGTGGTTGAATTTATTTTCTGCCACTGTCTTCTTATTTTCTCAGCCTTAGGCCTATATATCACGATGGCAAGGCATATGAACTAACAGGTTACAGAGAAAACAACACAATTATCACAACACATACTGTACTGCAGGATGTAATATGGCTTTCGTTCTGGATTGGCTTCCCCTGTGACTTTTAGCCACACGCCGCTACTGCCCGTAAGTAAGCATTTCACTGTTAGTCTAGACCAGTTGTTTACGAAGCATGGGACAAATACAAATTTGATTTGACATGGTATTCAAATTAGGGCCAGGACGATACCAGTATCATGATACTTGTTAGTATCATGGTGTAACGGCTGTCTGTGGAAGTAGACCAAGGTGCAGCGGAGTTAGTGTTCATCTTTGAATTTTAATAAACGTAAGAACACTATACACACAAAACAAGAAAATTGACAGCCAAACAGTCCTGTCAGGTGCAAAACACTAAACAGAAACAATCCCCCACAAAACCCAAAGGAAAAACAGGCTCCTTATGTGTGACTCCCAATCAGCAACAACGAACTACAGCTGTGCCTGATTGGGAGCCACACAAGGCCAAACCAAAGAAACAAACCAACATAGAAAAAAGAACATAGAACGCCCACCCATGTAACACCCTGGCCTAACCAAAATAGAGAACAAAAAAAAACCTCTCTGACCAGGGCGTTACACATGGCAAGGAAACAAAACACAAAGCGGATTTTACCTCTTTAGGAAAACATCCATGATGTTGGAAACAAACATTATGTTGTCATCCAGAGTCACATGTATTTATATTCCAAGCTATAGCACACAATATTCTACATACATTCGGTTTATAAAGGACCTGTCACGCTTGTGTGTCGGAACGGACCAAGGCGCAGCGTGAGTATCGTTCCACATCTTTTATTTGAATGTGTAACTTTGCAAGACAAACTATAAACAAGACACAAACTGTGACGACAGAGGTGCAACATGCACTAACTCAAAAATAATCTCCCACAAACACAGGTGGGAAAAACAACTACTTAAATATGATCCCCAATTAGAGACAATGATGACCAGCAGCCTCTAATTGGGAATCATACAAAAACCTCAACATGGAAAAAAGAAACTAGAAAGAAAAACAGTCACACCCTGACCTACTCTACCATAGAAAATAAGTGCACTCTATGGTCAGGACGTGACAAGACCAAAGAGGTTGGACTGTTTCCTGTTTGAATTTCTGGCATTGAAGAAATATTACGATACTGGTATTGTCACAGCCCTAATTAAAATATGTATCTTTATCAGTCCACTGTGTCCGGTATTGTTACCAGATTTCCCAGTCCCTCCCTGTACGCACATTATTTGACAGATATTCTTTCAAAATAATATTTATTTATTTATTTGTACATAATTATTGATGCCATAAGTCAATGGTGTCATCTATCAATGATTTTACAGGGCGTTATAATGATGATTTAAATGATTTGACCATCCAGATCAGTTTAACCTTGTAATATACAGAATACAGAATATAGACAAACAACTGTTTCACTGTGAGCCCATACCTATGTAAATACACATTATGTGAATTGCAGGGAGTTCACAGTGTGTGTATTATGGGTGAAAATATAATTATATTGTATTTTCCTGAAAGACGAAATGCGTATTATATGAATGACGTCAATGCACACTGATAAACACTGTTATGAAGGACTACTTACTGGCATAGAAAGGATACAACTGTTGTACACACACAGTTGACAACATCCATTGACATCTATACAGGTTGTCACGGCTCTTGGACACAGCGGGGAAGATGGTAAGAAATAAGTGAGTGTTTCTAAGCTCTGTCTCTGACTGGTCTTGACGTCCCTGAAAAAGACTGAGTGAGAGAGAGAGAGACTGGCTGGCTCTCATGAATAAAACAGGATGTTGGTAGATAGATAGGAGAGGAGCGAGCTGATTTTGTTACGAGGTTGATCACATCAGAAATCCATTTCAGGAGGAAACTAGAGGCCCACAAGTAGAGTGACCTTGGATGGAGAGAGTAAATAAGAAGAAGAGTAATGAGAAGGAGAGTTATGAGAAGGAGAGTAATGAGAAGGAGAGTAATGAGAAGGAGAGTAATGAGAAGGAGAGTAATGAGAAGGAGAGTAATGAGAAGGAGAGTAATGAGAAGGAGAGTAATGAGAAGGAGAGTAATGAGAAGGAGAGTAATGAGAAGGAGAGTTATGAGAAGGAGAGTTATGAGAAGGAGAGTTATGAGAAGGAGAGTTATGAGAAGGAGAGTTATGAGAAGGAGAGTAATGACAAGAGGAGTAATGAGAAGGAGAGTAATGAGAAGGAGAGTTATGAGAAGGAGAGTAATGAGAAGGAGAGTAATGAGAAGGAGAGTTATGAGAAGGAGAGTAATGAGAAGGAGAGTTATGAGAAGGAGAGTAATGAGAAGGAGAGTAATGAGAAGGGGAGTTATGAGAAGGGGAGTTATGAGAAGGGGAGTTATGAGAAGGAGAGTAATGAGAAGGAGAGTAATGAGAAGGAGAGTAATGAGAAGGAGAGTAATGAGAAGGAGAGTAATGAGAAGGAGAGTTATGAGAAGGAGAGTAATGAGAAGGAGAGTAATGAGAAGGAGAGTAATGAGAAGGAGAGTAATGAGAAGGAGAGTAATGAGAAGGAGAGTAATGAGAAGGAGAGTAATGAGAAGGAGAGTAATGAGAAGGAGAGTTATGAGAAGGAGAGTTATGAGAAGGAGAGTTATGAGAAGGAGAGTTATGAGAAGAGGAGTAATGAGAAGGAGAGTAATGAGAAGAGGAGTAATGAGAAGAGGAGTAATGAGAAGGAGAGTAATGAGAAGAGGAGTAATGAGAAGGAGAGTAATGAGAAGGAGAGTAATGAGAAGAGGAGTAATGAGAAGGAGAGTAATGAGAAGAAGAGTAATGAGAAGGAGAGTAATGAGGAGAGCCAGGAGCAGGAGAGTAATGAGAAGGAGAGTAATGAGAAGGAGAGTAATGAGAAGGAGAGCCAGGAGCAGGAGAGTAATGAGAAGAAGAGCCAGGAGCAGGAGTGAAAACAAAACTAAGAACAAGAAGAAAATGTTGGAGGAACTGTCAAGGTCAAGAGACAGACCAGCAGACAAAAGTGGCACAATTGTCTGTACGTTTCTCTGGTTGAGAAGACATCATGTAACCAGATTCCAACTAGTCAGTCCAAGTAAAGACATTTTCCATGACAAGATCAAGACGTCATGGGAAAGTTGGTTGTTGGTTGTTATCATGTCAATTAAATAGCCAGATAAATATGTATTTTTCTGCTTGCTGAAAATGTTCATTTCCTTATACAACCAGTATCCCAAAAAAGTAAAACAAGGCATTTAATCGTCTGTGTTCTATATAAAGTTAATATTGGGATGTAAACACAAACTTAAACACATTTCAACTCAATATCTGACATGGTACAGGTGTCTTCTTTAATTTGAGCCAATAACTGAGTTGTCTGCTTTTGATACCATGAAGGTTCTACCAAAGACACCTTGTGTGACCTTGTTGGAGACCATTGTAACACGGGATGGATACTATTTGTCAGTGGACACTGATAGCATTACAGGAACCTGACACATTTTCAAAATCTGTGGGTGGCAAACCAACCCAATACGCTTGGAATGTGGAGACGTAATAGAATGTCAAAAAGTAAAAATGACTATAGACACTTGTCTGTTTTGGAGAGAGCGTTGGGTTTGCTAACAAATGCATTTGCAGTGGCTAATGAATGGTAAAAAGTGAATGGTTTTGCCCCACAGTTAGCCAAGATGATTAAGCTAGCCAGCTAAAATTGTTTGCAGTTAGTTAACAATCGTGTCTACACTACTTTCGATGCCATTAGATTAATCTGTGGAAGTAAAGATGCTGGAAATTAGGCATTCACATAACTGTCTATTTCATTCACATAACACAGTGTACAGTACTTCGTTAAACTTTCGAGCAGAGGGATTCACACAACACCATCTATTTCATTTCAGAGGGATTCAGACTGGAGGGTTCTTTGCCTCCAGTCTGACATGTATTTTCCATCTGTCCTCAGAGGGGATGGCTAGGGTTCAGAGAGTGCACCGTACAGACTTCTCAGGTTTTTTTCCCCCATATCTTTCGCCAGCCTTACAGGTAATCCAGACCACATACACACAAGGAAGCATGGTAGGAAACAAAGACAGACAACACCATGGATGTGGCATCCATTTTAGGACATCCTCAGCCTCTTGATCAGATAGGGCTGAGGTTGTAAGGCTGAGGGATGACACTTGACTAAAGGAAGGGTAAGGTTTGACAAAGGGGGAAAAGTTACTGAGGTGTAAAGATGAGAAGAAAAAAAACAAGCGCTGCATCCCATCGTCAACCGAAAGGACAGTAGTATATTTACACTAGCTCTGACCATGATCCACAGAGAGGATGGTAGTATATTTACACTAGCTCTGACCATGATCCACAGAGAGGATGGTAGTATATTTACACTAGCCTCTGACCATGATCCACAGAGAGGATGGTAGTATATTTACACTAGCTCTGACCATGATCCACAGAGAGGATGGTAGTATATTTACACTAGCCTTGACCCTGATCCACAGAGAGGATGGTAGTATATTTACACTAGCTCTGACCATGATCCACAGAGAGGATGGTAGTATATTTACACTAGCTCTGACCATGATCCACAGAGAGGATGGTAGTATATTTACACTAGCTCTGACCGTGATCCACAGAGAGGATGGTAGTATATTTACACTAGCTCTGAATGTGATCTCCTGCCACTTCCACAATACCTTGTAAATTGTATTTGTATTTATTATGGATCTACTCTTCCTGGGGTCCAGGAAAATTAAGGCAATTTATACAATTTTAAAACATTACAATACATTCACAGATTTCACAACACACTGTGTGCCCTCAGGCCCCTACTCCACCACTACCACATATCTTACAGTACTAAATCCATGTGTATTCATAGGGTGTGTGTGTGTGTGTGTGTGTGTGTGTGTGTGTGCATGGGTCTGTGCCAATGTTTGTGTTGCTTCACAGTCCCCGCTATTCTATAAGGTGTTTTTTTAAATAACATTTTACTGCTTGCGTCAGTTATTTGATGTGGAATAGAGTTCCATGCAGTCATGGCTCTATGTAGTACTGTGTGCCTCCCATAGTCTGTTCTGGACTTGGGGACTGTGAAGAGACCTCTTGTGGCATGTCTTGTGGGGTATGCATGGGTGTCTGAGCTGTGTGCCAGTAGTTTAGACAGACAGCTCGGTGCATTCAACATGTAAATACCTCTCATAAATAAAAGTAGTGATGAAGTCAAATCTCTCCTCCACTTTCAGCCAGAAGAGATTGACATGCATATTATTAATATTAGCTCTCTGTGTACATCCAAGGGCCAGCCGTGCTGCCATGTTCTGAGCCAATTGCAATTTTCCTAAGTCCTTTTTTGTGGCACCTGACCACACGACTGAACAGTAGTCAAGGTGCGACAAAACTAGGGCCTGTAGGGCCTGCCTTGTTGATAGTGCTGTTAAGTGATAAGTGAGAGTTTCACAGCAGACGTAGGCAACAGATGGTCGTGAAACACACACTCCATGCTAACCCCTGTGGCTACTATGCATTTTCATGCTCCTCACCAGGTTTCAGACTGCAGTGTGCAGCATCACTGCGTTGTTCATCTGTTCAGATGGTGACAGTATCTACTCCTACACTTCCACATTGACAAGACTGGAATAATCATGACCACACGTCTGTTTGTTTCCAGCAGAACGCCTCTGCCCTGCATATGGATCCTTATGATACAGATGTAGGATCTTAATTTGACCCTGCAGCTACAGAGAAATGCAAATTATTGTGTGGATTATAATTAATGTACATTTTTGTAGTGGTTGATACATGTCTGACATTTTAAAGTGGCAATTAAAACTTTAGAAACCTTTTTAAACCTTAAATACACTATAAGACAGCAGATCTGTAGATAGTAACTGATCAGTGGGCAGAAAAAATATATTCCAATGGAGGCTGGTGGGAGGAGCTATAGGAGGACAGGCTCAATGTAATGGTTGGAATGGAATAAATAGAACGGTATCAAACATATCAAACATATGGAAACCACATGTTTGACTCCGTTTCATTTAGCTCCTCCCACCAGCCTCCATTGGAATACACGTCTGTGGTGATTTTCCGACCACTGGTCAGTTACTCTGCACCAGGTTCTGCACAACCTCCATTAGAATACATGTCTGTGGTGATTTTCCGACCACTGGTCAGTTACTCTGCACCAGGTTCTGCACAACCTCCATTAGAATACATGTCTGTGGTGATTTTCCGACCACTGGTCAGTTACTCTGCACCAGGTTCTGCACAACCTCCATTGGAATACACGTCTGTGGTGATTTTCCAACCACTGGTCAGTTACTCTGCACCAGGTTCTGCACAACCTCCATTAGAATACATGTCTGTGGTGATTTTCCGACCACTGGTCAGTTACTCTGCACCAGGTTCTGCACAACCTCCATTAGAATACATGTCTGTGGGGATTTTCTGACCACTGGTCAGTTACTCTGCACCAGGTTCTGCACAACCTCCATTAGAATACATGTCTGTGGTGATTTTCCGACCACTAGTCAGTTACCCTGCACCAGGTTCTGCACAACCTCCATTAGAATACATGTCTGTGGTGATTTTCTGACCACTGGTCAGTTACTCTGCACCAGGTTCTGCACAACCTCCATTAGAATACATGTCTGTGGTGATTTTCTGACCACTGGTCAGTTACTCTGCACCAGGTTCTGCACAACCTCCATTAGCAATACATGTCTGTGGGGATTTTCTGACCACTGGTCAGTTACTCTGCACCAGGTTCTGCACAACCTCCATTGGATGCCTGTATCACATAGGTATCACGTTCACAGCTCTATAACACTACAGAATGTATTTCCTTCAGAACCAATGGGGGAGAAGACCAGGCAGATAGTACAATAACAGTCTGGTTAGTGATCTATCATTTGGATCAATCTGTCTCACACAGCACCTCTCAAGGAAATGACTGATGCTCTGGCCCAACTCTGCTTTGTCCGGGGCAACACTGCTTTGTTCATTTAACGTGTGACCGTGTGCTCCTTATCTATCCCAAAACATATCCCAGGAAGTATTACCAGATTGCCGGACATTTGCTCTGTAACGGCTTCAGTCTGATTTTAGACCCCATCATAGCACTGAGACTGCACTTGTGAAGGTGGTAAATGACCTTTTAATGACGTCAGACCGAGGCTCTGCATCTGTCCTCGTGCTCCTAGATCTTAGTGCCGCTTTTGATACCATCGATCACCACATTCTTTTGGAGAGATTGGAAACCCAAATTGGTCTACATGGACAAGTTCTGGCCTGGTTTAGATCTTATCTGTCAGAAAGATATCAGTTTGTCTCTGTGAATGGTTTGTCCTCTGACAAATCAATTGTAAATTTCGGTGTTCCTCAAGGTTCCGTTTTAGGACCACTATTGTTTTCACTATATATTTTACCTCTTGGGGATGTCATTCGAAAACATAATGTTAAATTTCACTGCTATGCGGACGACACACAGCTGTACATTTCAATGAAACATGGTGAAGCCCCAAAATTGCCCTCGCTAGAAGCCTGTGTTTCAGACATAAAGAAGTGGATGGCTGCAAACTTTCTACTTTTAAACTCGGACAAAACAGAGATGCTTGTTCTAGGTCCCAAGAAACAAAGAGATCTTCTGTTGAATCTGACAATTAATCTGGATGGTTGTACAGTCGTCTCAAATAAAACTGTGAAGGACCTCGGCGTTACTCTGGACCCTGATCTCTCTTTTGAAGAACATATCAAGACTGTTTCAAGGACAGCTTTTTTCCATCTACGTAACATTGCAAAAATCAGAAATTTTCTGTCCAAAAATGACGCAGAAAAATTAATCCATGCTTTTGTTACTTCTAGGCTGGACTACTGCAATGCTCTACTTTCCGGCTACCCGGATAAAGCACTAAATAAACTTCAGTTAGTGCTAAATACGGCTGCTAGAATTCTGACTAGAACCAAAAAATTTGATCATATTACTCCAGTGCTAGCCTCCCTACACTGGCTTCCTGTTAAGGCAAGGGCTGATTTCAAGGTTTTACTGCTAACCTACAAAGCATTACATGGGCTTGCTCCTACCTATCTTTCCGATTTGGTCCTGCCGTACATACCTACACGTACGCTACGGTCACAAGACGCAGGCCTCCTAATTGTCCCTAGAATTTCTAAGCAAACGGCTGGAGGTAGGGCTTTCTCCTATAGAGCTCCATTTTTATGGAATGGTCTGCCTACCAATGTGAGAGACGCAGACTCAGTCTCAACCTTTAAGTCTTTACTGAAGACTTATCTCTTCAGTAGGTCCTATGATTAAGTATAGTCTGGCCCAGGAGTGTGAAGGTGAACGGAAAGGCTGGAGCAACGAACCGCCCTTGCTGTCTCTGCCTTGCCGGTTCCCCTCTTTCCACTGGGATTCTCTGCCTCTAACCCTTTTACAGGGGCTGAGTCACTGGCCTACTGGTGTTCTTCCATGCCGTCCATGGGAGGGGTGCGTCACTTGAGTGGGTTGAGTCGCTGACGTGGTCTTCCTGTCTGGGTTGGCGCCCCCCCCTTGGGTTGTGCCATGGCGGAGATCGTTGTGGGCTATACTCGGCCTTGTCTTAGGACGGTAAGTTGGTGGTTGGAGACATCCCTCTAGTGGTGTGGGGGCTGTGCTTTGGCAAAGTGGGTGGGGTTATATCCTGCCTGTTTGGCCCTGTCCGGGGGTATCATCGGATGGGGCCACAGTGTCTTCTGATCCCTCCTGTCTCAGCCTCCAGTATTTATGCTGCAGTAGTTTATGTGTCGGGGGGCTAGGGTCAGTCTGTTACATCTGGAGTATTTCTCTTGTCTTATCCGGTGTTCCGTGTGTATTTAAATATGCTCTCTCTAATTCTCGCTTTCTCTCTTTCTGTCTTTCTCTCTGAGGACCTGAGCCCTAGGACCATGCCTCAGGACTACCTGGTATGATGACTCCTTGCTGTCCCCAGTCCACCTGGCCGTGCTGCTGCTCCAGTTTCAACTGTTCTGCCTGCGGCTATGGAACCCTGACCTGTTCACCGGACGTGCTTGTTGCACCCTCGACAACTACTATGATTATTATTATTTGACCATGCTGGTCATTTATGAACATTTTAACATTTTAACATCTTGACCATGTTCTGTTATAATATCCACCCTGCACAGCCAGAAGAGGACTGGCCACCCCTCATAGCCTGGTTCCTCTCTAGGTTTCTTCCTAGGTTTTTGGCCTTTCTAGGGAGTTTTTCCTAGGGAGTTTTTCCTAGCCACCGTGCTTCTTTCACATGCTTTGCTTGCTGTTTGGGGTTTTAGGCTGGGTTTCTGTACAGCACTTTGAGAATATCAGCTGATGTACGAAGGGCTATATAAAAATACATTTGATTTGATTTGATTTGAGAGCACCACTTTGTATTCCTCTGTCCTCAAACTTCTCTTGTGTTAAAATGGAGAGAGGTGTGACGCAAAATGCTACAGGCCCTCTGTAGAAAACCCTTACAGTTGTCCATGAGTACTACTCAGAACCCTCTCTCAAACCCTCTCTCTGGCCCTGGGACTTAGAGACTAACTTTGTGACTTCTAACAGCTGAGGTAGGCTACCAATCCCCGACCTCAGCCTGAGTCTTTTGTCCTGTTGCAAAAGGACACTTCACACCTATGTGTTGACCAGGTTGCCAGGAAACAGAGTCAGCTGACCCGGTCAGTCAATCAGTGGCCCAGTCTGGGGTTGGAGACCCCAGTCTGCTCCTGAACTCTTTAGTTGTCTCCAGGAAGGCAGGTTGAGACATCCTCTAGAAACTCCTGTCCTCCACCTCAACTCACATCTGGACCCTTTCCACATGGACAATCTTTCTTCTGGACTCCCTGACTGGTGTCTAGTGTGTCTTTGACCATACACTACAACACTAACACTATCTGGAAGGACCAACGCCGAAGACGAGAAGCAGGTACGGGGAGTTGACATTTAATTAGGAACAGACAAAGAGCAAGACAGAAACAGCGACAGCACACGGATACACAATGACAAACGACAATCAGTGCAACAACGGGGAACAGAGCTGGGGAACTGACAAATATAGGGGAGGTAATAAACAGATGATTAAGTCCAGGTGAGTCCAATAATACGCTGATGAGCGTGACGGGGGGAAGGCAGGTGTGCGTAATGATGGTGGCAGGAGTGAGTAATGTTGGGGATCCTGGCGCCCTCGAGCTCCAGGGGGGAAGAGCGGGAGCAGGCGTGACACTATCACTAGTTTGCTCCCCTATTCCAGTTTGCTGTGTGTGCCTGTTTGGTGTGGGGAAATAAAATGTGGACAGTATCCCTGTCTCCTTCTGGTCATTATTAGCCCTGTTACTGGCACCTCTATCGGAGACCACCACACGGTGGCGCTCTTTTTCCCCCTCCATTCCCTTAACTCATTTATATGGATAATTAAAGATCAATTGCATGTGGTTGAGAGGCTATGTTCCAAATTGAACAGGGGAGGATGCCACTTGTAGCTCAAATGTAATCACCCTAGTAAATAGTGGCTGCAGATGCTAATTCAAACAGCCCAAATTAACATGGATGAGAAGCCTCTACCTATAATTGATTTAACTAGGCAAGTCAGTTAAGAACAAATTCTTATTTACAATGACAGCCTATACCGGCCAAACCCGGATGACACTGGGCGCCACCGTAAGGGACTCCCAATCACAGCTAGTTGTGATACAGCCTGGATTTGAACCAGGGTGTCTGTTCTGAGATGCATTGCCTTAGACCGCTGCTCCACTCGGGATCCCCCATTCATTTCAAGCCATGTTCGCAATTTCAGTTGCTGACATTTTCCTAAATGTGGAAAGATTAGGGTTGCACAATTCCAGTGACTTTGCCAAAACTCCCAGGTTTTTCAGAAATCCCTGGTGGAAGAGAAAGCAATCAGCAGGAAATCCAGAATCCTCTGACCAGGATTGTTGGAAACCCGGAATTTTCAAATCAAATCAAGTTTTACTAGTCACATGCACCGAAGACAACAGGTGTTGTTGTAAGGGCACCTTACAGTGAAATGCTTACTGACGAGCCCTTAACCAACAATGCAGTTTAAAAAAAATACGGGTAAGAATAAGAAATAAAAGTAACAAGTAACTAAAGAGCAGCAGTAAAATAACAATAGCGAGACTATACACAGGGGGGTACCGATACAGAGTCAATGTGTGGGGGCACCGGTTAGTTGAGGTAATATGTACATGTAGGTAGAGTTATTAAAGTGACAATGTATAGATGATAACAACAGAGAGTAGCAGCAAAGTAAAATAGTGGGGGGGTGCAAATAGTCTGGGTAGCCATTTGATTAGATGTTCAGTAGTCTTATGGCTTGGGGGTAGAAGCTGTTTAGAAGCCTCTTGGACCTAGACTTGGCACTCCGGTACCGCTTGCCGTTTGGTAGCAGAGAGAACAGTCTATGACTAATGAGGCTGGAGTCCTTGACAATTTGGAACTGTAAGAAAGATTGGGATAATTGATGTATGATATATTGGAATAGCTGTGTCTGTCACCTTTTCTTTGTTCTGAACTCTAATATGGGATGGCAGTATGAGACATTCTAACAATATGCAAACCAGTGGAGGCTGCTGAGGGGAGGACGGCTCATTATAATGTCTGGAACAGTGGTAATGGGATGGCATCAAATGTGACAGGTTAAAGGAAATACTCATAGCCTGTTATACATTAAAAAGTATTAGTAAGTTCATTAGTATGTGAGGATCTTAAAACATCTAATGTTAAAAAGATCATGCATTCTGTATTAGTTGATAGAGATTGATAACATTCATATAATTGTGTTAAAAAGTTCAAATCCATCAAGCGTACAAAGGGTAAGAATTGTAAAAGGAATGTGTAAACGTTATATTGATTACTTTATTTTGTGGTGCCTAATTGAAGGGGAAAAGTGTTAATCTGTGATCTACTAAATGCTCTTAATCTATGAGCCTGAGATCGATTGCTCTGGTCTCCACCCAAGTTCGCGGGGAAATCGCGGTCTTTTCCTTATTGCAGTAAAAGTTCTCAGTGAGGAAACAATACCGTATCACACTCGTGATTATTTCTCCCCTTTTTCAGGTATGTTATTGATGATAAAACAGAGTCATTTAAATGTAATAACTCGCTAACATGTCAAGAGTGTTTATGGTGTGTCTTAGTAACATCTTGAGGAAGTTAGAGTTAAGTTTGCAGAGAGTAATATGAGCCCTGCTCGGTTGCAGCGAAGGCTAGCTTCGTACTGAGAGTAGCTGCCATTTTATGTCGATTGTGAATGAACATGGTTATTTGTATAATAGTTTTTCAAACACTTTATTGACTGTTGATAAATTGAGTTATGGTTTACTGAGTTAAAGCTTTGTGCTTGACAGTTGTATTGAAATTAGTATATGTTTCAGTGAATTACAGTGTATACTGTTGTGACTTGAATAAGCCTTGTACCCTACAACACTAGCTCTTTCCTGTAGATCTGTTGTTTTGTAAAATGTGTTACTATTGTAAAATGTGTTACTTTGGTAAAATGATTGCAGTAAAAGTTCTCAGTGAGGAAACAATACCGTATCACACTCGTGATTATTTCTCCCCTTGTTCAGGGGCGTAACATTTTTGGAGGCTCCGCTGAGATTGCTGCTCAGATGTCCAGTTTCCACATCCTGGTCGCTGAATTCCGAGCCAGCTAAATCCTCACATAACTCAGGCAGGCTGCAGTGAGGAAAGTGTTGCTGTTCAAGGGGAGCTGGAAGTTGGTGGTTAAGTACGTGTCAGCTGAGGCCATTGATCGACCATCAGAGACAGTAAGGACCATCTAATTCAGAGTCAACTCCTGCACAGTAAAAGTTCCTCCTGTTCTGTCAACATGACGACCACCTTGGAAGAACTACAGGAAGAGGTAGTAGGAGAATTGCACACCCTGACTAAAGACAAGTTACTAGAGATATGTAATTTCCTTGACATCTCAGGCGAACAGAGAAGAGATGTTCAAGACAAATCCCGCATATCATTGATGACTCACATTATGAGGTTCCTTTTTTTTTTTAACCTTTATTTAACCAGGAAAGGCTCATTGAGATTTAAAATCTCTTTTTCAAGAGCGTCCTGGCCAAGATAGGCAGCGCCAAGTCATTACAAAAATTAGACAAACAACATGAAAAACTACAAGTAATCTAGTAAAAACCATAAAATTAACAAAGAATATAACAAAATCAAAAACAGCAAATTAAAAACATTGACAGGTCAGGGAATCAGTCTCAAGATCATTCATCAGTGATTTAAAAATACCAATCGGGACAAGTTCTTCCAGTTTAAAAGTATTTTGTAAGGCATTCCAAGACGATGGCGCAGAGTACATAAAAGCCCTTTTACCAAATTCAGTTCGGACATTTGGAACAGTTAGCAAGATAAAGTCCCTCGAACGAAGAGAGTACCCACCACATTTCTGAACAATAAAAATGCCCAAATAAAAAGGTAGTAAACCCAAAATGGCTTTGTAAATAAAAGTATACCAGTGACTGAGCCTACGAGTGACTAGAGAAGGCCTGGTATACAAAGTGCAGTGGTGCGTAAGGGTTTTGCAATTTAAAATAAATCTCAAAGTGCCATGGTAAAGGGTGTCAATTGATCTCAAACACTGAGCGGAAGCATTTATATATAAAATATCCCCATAGTCTAGTAAAGGCATAAATGTAGCTGATACTAGCCTCCTTCTGGCTTCAAAAGAAAAACAAGCCTTATTCCTAAAATAAAATCCTAATTTCAGCTTCAATTTTTTTGTAAGTTGTTGAATATGCATTTTAAAAGAGAGGCCATCATCAATCAAAATTCCAAGATATTTATATGAGGTTACAACCTCAATCTCCTTGCCCTGAAAGGTAGTAATAGGTGAAAGGTTCAGGGGTCTATTTCTTGCTTTAGAAAACACCAGAAGTTTAGTTTTGTCAGTATTGAGGATAAGCTTCAATTGAGACAAGGTATGTTGAACAGTATTAAAAGCAGTTTGCAAGTTCTGGAAAGCTTTTGTAAGAGATGAAGCACAACAGTAAATAACAGTATCATCAGCATAAAAATGAAGTTGTGCATTTGACATTTTTGTCTAAATTATTTATATAAATAGTGAATGAGAGAGGACCAAGTACAGAGCCTTGGGGCACACCATTTAAGACAGACAATTTAACAGACCTAAGCCCATCAAATTGAGTGCACTGAGTTCTATCAGACAGATAGTTAACAAACCATGCAACTGCATGCTCTGAAAGACCTACACTCGACAATCTCTGCCTTAGTATAGCATGATCAACTGTATCAAAAGCCTTAGAGAGATCAATAAAAAGTGAGACACAATGCTGTTTTTTGTCAAGAGCTTCAGTGAAATCATTTAAAACCTTCATGGCTGCTGTAATTGTGCTATGCTTCTTCCTGAAACCCGATTGGTACATTGATAAAATAGAGTTAGTATATAAAAACTCTTTTAGCTGGTCACTCACAAGGGTTTCAAGTATTTTCACCAGGGGTGACAGCTTTGAGATTGGCCTATAATTATTTAAAAGAGTTGGATCTCCCCCTTTTAAAAGTGGCAGGACAAATGCTGATTTCCAGATCTTTGGAATTTCATTACATTCCAGGGTTAGATTAAACAGATATGCAAGTGGTTCAGCTATGAAATCAGCTGCCAGATTTAAAAAGCAGGGATCCAAAAGATCAGGACCTGCAGGCTTTCTCTGATCTAAGGATTTCAGGGCTTTATGTACCACCTGCACTGAGAATGGCAAAAAGCTAAAAGTTTGACCAGCTCTCACTGGTTCATCCACACAAGGTTGTACAGAGACAGAGGACACTGAATCAAACAGCCTACCAGATGATACAAAGTGCTCATTGAAACAATTCAGCATTTCAGTTTTGTCATATATAGCAACAGAGTCCTTCAATACACATGACGGTAATTCATTAACATTACTGTTACCAGACATAGACTTAATAGCCTTCCAAAACTTTCTAGGGTCATTCAGGTTATCAGTGGTAACAGACATAAAATATTCAGATTTGGCCTTCCTGAGAAGAGAAGAACACTTGTTTCGTAACTGCCTAAAAACAAGCCAATCAGCATCAGAACACGATTTCCTTGCTTTAGCCCAGGCTAGATTACGGTCGTGAACAATGCAAGAAAGCTCAGACGAAAACCATGGATTATCCCTCCCTTTAACCCTGAACCTGCGGAATGGAGCATGTCTGTTTACTATTTGGAGAAAACCATCATGAAAGAATTTCCAGGCAGTTTCCACATCAGGGATAAGCTCAATCTTGCTCCAGTCAAAATAAAACAAATCATGAAAGAAAGCCTGCTCAATGAAACACTTCAGATTTCTCTTATGAATAAAACGCGGGTTAGACTTAGAAATCTTAGTATTTCTAATAGCAACAACAGCACAATGGTCACTTAAATCATTACAAAAAACGCCAACCGCAGAATATTTATGTGGAACATTTGTCAATATCAAATCAATCAGGGTAGATTTATCAGGGCATTTTAGATTAGGGCGAGTGGGTGAGTTAATCAACTGGGTAAGATTCATAGAATTACAAAACATTTTTAAATCATCAGACACCGGCATTAACCAACACCAGTTAATATCACCAATCAAAATCATTTCACTGTAAAGAAGTTTAGACATGAGGTGCGTCAAAGAAGAAAATGCATCACCAGTCTTAGGTTTCCCTGATTTCACTCAGCCATTTGTTGTACACACTGATACGTCACACCAAGGCTTGGGAGCAGTTCTTTATCAAAAGCAAGATGGGAAGCTTAGGGTCATTGCTTATGGCTCTCGAACCTTAACAGCCGCTGAGAAGAACTATCACTACCACTCGGGCAAGCTAGAATTTCTAGCTCTGAAATGGGCAATCACTGATAAGTTCCGTGATTATTTGTACTATGCTCCGACCTTCGCTGTATACAGCGATAACAACCCGCTCAGCTACATTCTGTCTACTGCAAAACTGAACGCAACCACTTCCAGGTGGGTTGCAGAATTGGCTGATTTCCACTTTACAATAAAGTACAGGCCAGGCAGAGAGAACAGTGATGCAGATGCTTTGTCAAGGATGCCACTGGATGTAGAGTCACTGATGGAAGAATGTTCTGAGGAGCTTCCACCAGACACCATTGCCACCACGATACAAGCAGTTGAGGTACAGAAAGAGGCTGTTGTACCTTGGTCACTTTCAGCTGCATCTATGTCAGTATCAGCTGAAGGTGAGACAACCACTGCAACAATCAGCTCGATCCCAAAAGATGGAATAAGAGAAGCACAAGAATCTGATCCGGTCATCCGTCCTGTGCTCAATTTCAAACTGTCTGGTTCCAAACCTCCAGTTAAAGAGCAAAAGGAATCCAGTCCAAAGACAAAATGCCTATTCAGAGAATGGGACAAATTGACAATAGACAGTGATGGCATTCTGTACAGAATCACTACAGCCCGCAAGCAGTTAGTTCTACCAGAGCAGTACAAAGGTAAAGTGATGGAAGAGTTGCACAATAACATGGGACACCAAGGTACTGACCGCACTGTATCACTAGTACGTGACCGCTTCTTCTGGCCATATATGCAATCTGACATCGAGCACTATGTGACTAAAACTTGTAGCTGTGTTAAGCAGAAAAAGCCAGCCCATGAAACAAAAGCTCCTCTGACAAACATTGTGACAACACAGCCATTTGAACTGGTATGTATAGACTTCCTTCATCTCGACAGATGCAAAGGGGGATATGAGTACATCCTCGTGATTGTTGATCATTTTACACGTTTCACTCAAGCCTACGCCACCACATCAAAGTCAGGTAAAACTGCTGCAAATCTCATCTTCAATGACTTTGCCCTTGTCATGACGTTGGCCTGTGGGTAAGGTTTATGACCCCCCCCCCCCCCCCATAAATACCTTTCTCTCTTCCCCTCTCTGAATCTACTGAAGGACCTGAATAGTCTGTGTTAAATATAGAGAGTCTGGGAACATCAAACAAATGGGGAAAGGTACCACATATTTTGTTAATAAAACCAGTTGGAAATATGCTTGGGAACGTAATGAGTATGTATGTCAGTTCGGTTGTCATCTGAGACATTATGACTGATGACAGGACGACATAAACTGTATCTGAGAAAGTATACACCCTCTAGTTATCAGAGTCACATGGAATTGTTATGCAATTGAAATGTTTGATATTGAAAATGTTTGTTAGGAGATGAAATGTAATTTTAGCTTCCGAATGAGAGATTTGGGTTTTCATAAGGAAAGTGCCCTGCTCGATCAGTAACCCAACCCTGTGAAGAGACAGGGGTTATAAATGATGAAACACCTCCCTCCCCCTCTCCACTATATAATCCTTTGACGAAAACATAACAGGGAGTTCCAGTACGTGAGGTCTGCAGCCTCTACGTCAGAAGGACACATGTCAAGAACAGAACTAAGCCAACCTCGGCGTGAGCTTTGGTGGCGAATGGTATGAACTTTGAGCTTATTCACTACAGAAGTGCTACTTCCTAGCCGTTGAGTTAGCAGCGGCCGCTGCTTACGTGGGCTAGGAAAGGACGGACGACGGATCCAGTCTAACAACCAGACGAAGATAACCAGACGATATATCCAATCGACCACCATTGACATTCTTCCGAAAACAGGGAGATCTGTTGGCCAACCCGGCCAGCATCTACGACCAATCTACCGAAGCGCAGCTCAGAGTAAATATTTATTGCATTTTCCTTTTCCAAATGGGCGGTAATTTAGAATGCATAAGACAATGTATTTACGATAGCATAGATGCTGTTTCTCTGTTCCTAAATCTTCCCGCTCTTTCATTCAAGCCCAACCCCCTTTCCTTTGTGTAACCAGCCGTCATATCTGTTCCGTCTACCGGGACGTTTTCTGTATGACATCATTGTATTCTGTGCATTTGTAATTCTGTGTGATTAGTTAGGTATTTAGTAAATAAATAATTAAACCCAATTTTGTATTGCTGATTCAACTTGTTAGCCAGGGTTCGTGAAGATAACCAAGAATTTACAACTTTCATTATGAGACTGAAAATAAGACAAGGGTTAATAGTGACTGCTATCGATGTAAAATATTACAAAGTATTTTAAGAGTTTATTCGGAAGATAACGGCTCTATAAACGTTCTTCCGTGGTGCCCCGACTTTCTAGTTAATTACATTTACATGATTAGCTTAATCAGGTAATATTAATTACAGAGAAATCATTTTATAAGTTAGCATGTCATATCACTTAATCCGGCATAGCCAAAGACACGACATATTGGAGCCCCCATGCGAGGAATCTAAAATAGGATGAAGCTTTCATTTTGATTCAGCATATATAAAATTGAAAAGCAGATTACATAATATACCAAGTTGATTATATACATTATGGGAATTGTAGACTGGAATTATTGGTGCGTGTGTGTTCCGGAGAATCGCCTCCGTGTTGTGCTCTGAGGTAGTCAGTGGGTAGCATAAACTCTACATGTATGTATGATGGCTGATAAAGCTATCTGAGAAATAGCGCGTTTGGCCAAACGCTAAGTATTTCTGCCTCTCGCGTTTCAGACGCGTGTTGGCTAGGTCATTATTAATTTCTCGAGCGAGGACAAAGAGCCAGCCGATTGAAATTTAGGAGAGATTAGCTTGACCAGCGATAAGTATCTCTGTCTCTCGCGTTTCGATGCGAGTAGACCTCGGTGCATTTCGTTGTTTCCCGCGAGTTCCGGTTAAAACATCGTCAAATATCGCCGAAAAGTGTTTGAACATAATACGTTATAAGTAAAACCTTTCCCTTGCCAAGGGAATCCTATGTTGAGCACTTTTCAGGCATCAAGTAGCATTAGCTTGCTCGAGATGCTAAGCTGACAAAAGGGAAAACAGCCATTTTGTTTGTGCCACATGGTAATTCATCCAACTTGAGTTGGATTTCAGCGTGTGCCAGCAGGGACCTTTGAAGAGTCACCAGTACTTTGCTTCAAGTAGAATTAGTCAGGTGACACTCAAGTCATTACTCGTGATATCCAGACGGATATCGATGTCTTATTCAATTGAACTAATAAGTGAAATTGCCAGATTTACGTTCTCAAGTTTAAATAATATCCAAATTACTGAGTTTTCTAAATGAGACATTGTAATCTTTTTCCACATTAAAATAAACCTCAGGTTAATTCAAGTTTAAATCCCAAATAGCCTATACAGGTTTGATTTATCATTAAAATGGATCAATCAGTAAAATTTGGTTTTTGCAAAACCCATTCAGTCATCCAGTACTGACAGAAGTCCCGCCCCAGCGGGAATCCCATGTGGCTTCGGCCCAAGGAAGAAGTGTACCATAGTGGGGAGTGTTCCCAACATTTGATCTACTGTTTACACTTATGATATCCAATCAATGGAGATTGTATGGATTATCGTCTCATTCAATTTAATAAGTTAAATTGTTGAACATACCTTAATGTTCTTCCAATCAAATGAGACACTTTTAAACTTCCCATATTAACCTGGATGAAGCAACCTCTCAGGTTAATTCAAGTTTAATACCCAGATAGCCTACCCAGGTAGGATTAATCATTGGCATTGATTAATTAATTCAATTTGCTTTTGCAAATTCATTCACGTCCAACTTCCACATTACTGGTACAGTACTGATGGTTCGTCAACATCTATAAATAGATTAAACTTGTCTTTGCAGCTTCCAATGAATTCCAAACCCAAACATTGAAAAAAAATAGGAACATTTTTCCTCTAAATTTTTCTAATAATGTGCAAGCTACCAAAGGAGGTGGTCACCACTCCTCCGCTAATTAGTGAACCTCCACCCATAAAAGGATTGATCTCTGACCTCAGCAGTGATACCAACCCTAATTATGCCATTAGAAAAACAACAGCCGAAATTGCGAACGCTCTCCAAAATCAACCATCAAATACAGGCTGTGTGACTGTTCTCTCCACTTTAGCACTTATGTATTGCCATCAAAGGTTGGCATCGGTCCAATACCACAGTGCACAGCTGAAGCACGTGCAAGACATGGCTAACATGAGGGCACAGGTGGAGAGAACTGAGCAACTATTGACAAAAGCAGGAAATGAAAACATTCTGCTAGTCAAGGAACTGCGTTTGAAATCGGAACAATTAAAAGTAATTGCAAATACTTATGACGATGAACGAGCACAAACTCTCCAACAAAATCGTCATCTGCAGGAACAACTCGATTTAGCCAAAACTAAATGCGATGTAGTCCACGCCAAACTAGATAAATCTGTCGAGTTATCTACAAACAGGAACGCGCAATTTGATAACATGCAGGCAGTTTTGTTGAACGTTACTCAAGGTAACAATGTTCTACTCCAAATTCTGCAGACCAAAGACGATCAGTTGATGAACACAATGACAAAGTTGGATGACAAATCAGCAGAACTTATTGAAGTCGCTGACCAAATGAATGATGAGAGAACTCAGGTGATGAGGATGGAAATATTGATTTCTAAGCAAGCAAAGGAAATCTCATCACTGAATCTCTCGCTCCGTACTCGAGACCTCTATCTGCAAACCATGACAGATAAGTTTGAGACCGAAAGGAGCAGGTGTGACACTCACGTGTCCAAAATTGGTACTCTAAGCGCTCAAGTGGACTCTGCAATGCAGCAGAAGACCACCCTTAGGTACCATCTGGAAGAAGTCCAGAATGGTCACGCTTTACAGCATGACTACCCATCCAAGCAACCGGAGTCCGGTAGTCAAAGGAGTGAAGACGATAGGTTTCAGACATTGCCTCCATCATGTGTCCCTCAGTCTTCTCCTCTTGGCCATTCGGCACTGAGTAATATGGAGCCTCTTGGCCAACAAAGCCAAAGCTTGGCTTCTCCTCTTGGCCTGTCGGCCCCAATTTCTCCACAGGATGAAGCCAACCCTCTCCGCCCGCTTGGCGCGGAATACCTTGACAAACTCGTCAAGGATTTCCCCACCTTTGACCCCGTTCCAGGTCAGCCAAATGATACTGAGACGTTCCTAGCTGACATAGAGGACGCGTTGCGTGGCTACCCGAATGCTACGGGTTCTGACAGGGTTTACCTGTTGAAGCGAACGTCGAATAGACACGTGACAAGATTCATTCGCCTACAACAGCAACACATGCTAAATGACTACGCTAAACTTGCCACAGCTTTGAAATTAGAATTCAGTGGTTCTGCGACTCGCAAACACGATAGCTCACTGGCTAACACGGTCAAACAAGCTCGAAACGAACACCCACAAGCTTTCTATCATAGGCTTCGTTCAGCTTACTTTGGCCTACTCACAGAAACAGGAATGGAAGAGCTGTTACCATTCAAACAAATGTTTGTCGAACATGTATCCCACCTTCATTACCTACTTGGGCCCTGCCGCCCACGTTGGCTTGCCTATCTTACAACTCAGAGAGCTCGCAAGCACAGCTTTTGAGGCATCAAAAGCTCGCAACACTAAGAGCCCTGACCACTCGGTTTTGAAGTTTGACCAGGAGCACTCACTCCAGTTAGAGGGTGCATTATCAGGTATTGGAGCGTCGAGAGATGACGCACCACAACAGTTTCTACCACGAAACCATGATTCCAATAACCTCCGCGGTCGAAATAACTGTAAAGTACGTAGCCATCAACATGACTACCGCTACGATCGACCCGTTCGCTATGTTCCTGCACCCAACCCACAAAAAGTGTCAGAGCACAAGGGTAACAAAGGGTTGAATGACGATCAAATCGTAGACCAATGTTCTCCAGAAGTCCCACTACGGGAAGAACTAAAGCGAGAACAATTTGAGAAAAGGGTAAAAGATAAGTCACAAGGACTAGACGGGGAATTACCGGACACCAGGTCCGCAGAAATTAACACCCATAGCAAGGACGTTAAAGTTCAAATTTCTCCCGCTCTCATTCAAGACCCTATCCAGGGCCCGCTTGATCAAGAAACAAGCCCCCGGGCTCTGTCTATAGACTCTGATACAAAAGTTGCGAAGAAAAAAGGTCAAACGCTTCGTTAAAGCCAAGCCCACTCAAAATCTGAAAAGTCAATCTGCTTCCACCTTGAACAGAAATGGCACATCACGTCGTTGCGAACGACCACTCCACTTTGTGGGGAATATGTCCACTAACCACGAATCTAAACGGCCATACCTGGAAACAGTCCTGGAGGACTGCTTAGCTTGTCATGCGCTAATTGATTCGGGTGCGACAATATCACTCATCTCTCAAACATTGTTTGATGATCTCAAAAGGGCTTTGAAGCCAACTAAACGTTGGTTAAAAGTGGAACGATGCGACACTAGACTTCGAGGGGTCACTCAGACTACCTCGCCTCTCACATTGAGAGTCATGCTGAAACTACACCTCCAGGACGTATCGCTCGTTCACCCTGTGTATGTTACCAGCCTCGAAACTGTAACCCTGCTACTTGGAGCAGACTTGATGGATCGGTTACTCCCATTGATGGATTGGAAAACCAACCAGGTATGGTCACAGGCCACAGTGCCTTCTCCACTGACCACACTGTCTTCCCCTAACGCTAGCTGCAATGCAGTCATTCACGAGGGGTATCTGTCGAAAGCACCCCTTTGGGAAAAGACGTTTAGAAACCTCTTGGTACAAAATCCGATCCAAGGAGATATTACGATATCTCAACACATTCCATCAGCCAATCTGATTGACCATTCTTTTCATGATTTCGAGCCCGCTGTCTCTGTGAATGAGCAACTTCCCTCCTCCTTGCAGTCGTGCAATACGGTAGTTGAGATGAACTTCTCTTGCTCTTCGGACACTTCCGCAAGCACTGCGGCCGTCTCAGCAAGAAAAACATTGATGCACAGAGTACACTGCTTCCGAGGATACACCTTCCGCTTTGTTGGGGACTGTCACCCCTTACAATGACACTAATGGCGTCAGTCCAGCAACTGACCCGATGACTCCCACTGGTGAAACACTTTGCGATATCACAGACCGATATCCTCGTCTCAGTTTGCAGGTACTGAAGAGGTTGCCACACGCGGACGCGGTGGTGACTGACAGACCTCAACAGCCACTGAGGGTGTTGAAGCACAAACACCAGGAGATTTGGTTGAAAGGTTACAGCCATTCTCATAATAACGCGGCCACGGACAACTCGTACATAGGGTCCGACCTTTTCGTTTGCGCCTCGGACACCAACACCACCCGCTGGTGGGGGGGTCCCGAGACACAAAGGGGGGGAATAGTAGCCCAGACCCATGATGAGCCTCATCGAGGCCTGTGGGGGGGTCGAGACTACGAACAACACCGTACGAGGCCGCCAGAGCATAAATCAAATCTAGTTGTAAACTCCCCTATGAGAACAGTGAGGAGCAGACAGGCCCCTAGACGGGGATTATCTTAGAACACGTCTAAGATAGTACTGAGGTGTACCACACTGGTCGTAAAGGAAGTCCAATGGACTTGTGCCCCTCCAAAACAAATGGCAACAATAATCATTCCTTGCCATGTGTAGGTTCAACTACAATACAACTAGTAATATGCTCCAATCATGTGTTCCGGTAGATAATATTTCAGAATAAATCGGTAGGACAACTGGACCCCTTGAATACCAGTACCAATACCAGTCAGTCCAGCAACACTCAGTAAGATGAATAGTAACCTCACAAGTTAAATTGCTATTGATAATAGCGACATAGGAGTCACTCAGAGTGCAACACGGGGAAGGGAATCTCCATTGCACTCTTCCAATGGTTAACACATGCCACTAATAAATAGAACCCTCCGTCCAGGAGAAAATTATTAGAAGTCATGAACCATGATCACACCACGTACGACTGGTCTAATACTTAGAGTACTTCCGTCGTGAGGTTAGCTCCACCGTGGATAACATAGCTATGAAATAGACTTCATACCTACCGCCACTACAATAGTGGAAGACACCGTGACTTGTAGAAAACTACTACAGACTCCCTTGACACCAATTCTGACTGACCTCCAGGCATTGACCTGAAAATTACCTGACTACGTCAGACTCATTCTGAACAAGTTGTAATCTGCCAGGATACTTGGTTTTCTTCCCTTGACATGCGCGATTGTGTAAGCATAAACGCACATGCACAACGGAACATCCAATTAGGATTTATGCTAGGATCACTTAAGGGTCCAAGCAAAATACCAGCCTTAGTAAAGTTGAACGTTTACTTCTAAGCCTGTGACTTCTTACCCTTTGTACGCTTGATGGATTTTAACTTTTTAACACAATTATATGATTGTTATCAATCTCTATCAACTAATACAGAATGCATGATCTTTTTAACCTTAGATGTTTTAAGATCCTCACATACTAATGAACTTACTAATACTTTTTAATGTATAACAGGCTATGAGTATTTTCTTTAACCTGTCACACTCTCCCCGACAAAATAAATGTTGTCCCAACATTACCAACATCGTCTTCTTCAACAGTCTGTATGCACTGGACCTAGGAAATCCTCTTCTGTAAGGTAGTACTTGAGCAGAGGTCAAGGGTCACAGTTCAAATTTAACTAACAAGTTATTTTCACAGTCCATATCTGTTGACCAGCTGTATAAACAGTCCATAAGCAGTCTTTTCTCATACTATTGATCAACAGTCCATCAATTTTAATGATCTATATGCATAGTCTGCAAATTGTCTCTTGTGACAGTCTGTGAGGATGGCTCATTATAATGTCTGGAACAGTGGTAATGGGATGGCATCAAACACATAGAAACCATGTTTGATACCATTCCACTTATTTCACTCCAGCCATTACCATGAGCCCGTCCTCCACAATTAAGTTGCCACCAACCTCCTGTGATTCAAACACAGCTCAATAGTCTATTGAACTCATTGACCCTTTGTCAATAGCATAAGCCGAGACTGATGACAAAGTCAGAATCTCCAAGCTTTCCCCTCAATCAAGTAAGCCAATAGTATTGACATGATGATTTCATCCCGTGCAGGCTTCATAAAAACAGATCCTATAGCTCATTTAGGACAGCTATGAACTGTCAGGGTCACAACTATACAAAACAAAGACCTTTAATGATGATAATATTGTCACTGACACACACATTGGTAATTCTGAGAATAACAGCCTGTTTCACAGGGACATCAAAGCCTGGGTCTTTTTATAGATCATTTACCACACTCTTACTAACAATATTCACTAGCTGATAGGAAAAACAATCTTCACAAGGGTCAAGTTAGACTTTAAATGGAAACTCTAGTGACATATGACCCATAATGTCCTCCCCGGTGACCAAGCTCCCTCAACACTCCACTGCTCCAACTGGAAACTGGGGGAAAAACCGTGAGGAAAGAAAATAACAAAAATACACATTTTTATTTGGCAAAGCCTGGTCCCAAATCTGTTTGTGCTATCTTCCCAACTCCTAGCCTGGTCCCAGATCTGTTTGTGCTGTCTTCCCAACTCCTAGCCTGGTCCCAGATCTGTTTGTGCTGTCTTCCCAACTCCTAGCCTGGTCACAGACCTGTTTGTGCCGTCTTGCCAACTACTAGCCTGGTCCCAGATCTGTTTGTGCTGTCTTCCCAACTCCTAGCCTGGTCACAGATCTGTTTGTGCCGTCTTGCCAACTCCTAGCCTGGTTCCAGATTTGTATGTGCTGTCTTGCCAACTCCTAACCATTCCCATATTTGTTTCTGCTGTCTTGCTGATTCCTAGCCTGGTCCCAGTTCTGTTTGTGCTTTCTTGTCAACTCTTGTGATCATTGCTTGGCATAACAGCATTAGGAGTTGGCTATACAACACAACTATATCGATGACCAGACTAGGGTTAGGCTGTGCTGTACTTACCTCCCTTGGATACCTGTTATTGTGCCTTTACATACGTGTAGGTACTGAACAGCTTATTGCTTGTGTAGATGTGGCATTTGTGTAACTCTTCAACCAATGTTATCAAACTCCCATGTATGTCACTTGTGATCAGTCAGTCCTACTGGATTACCAGCTTCTATATGTGGAGACTTCAGCCTTGTATGTAGTTACATACAGTATTTCATAGCACACTCGTATCTAACTGACTTTCAAGTTGGACTACTTGGAATCAGTTTAATCTCTGGATCAACATACTATACTACAAAACTTTCACTACTTCACAAGATTGTTTTGGTTTCACAGATCAGATCAAACAGAACATTTGATGATTGAAATAAGACAACTAATGCATGTCATCTGGACAAAGGAAACCCCAAAATGGAGGACCAGTCTCCTCAATCAAGTCACTATCCATCTTACTGGGAAGGAAACTAAGCTTTTAAGCACTGGTTAGGAGGAAAGGGAGCTGTGATCCGCACTGGTGCTTTGCCCAGATAAGTAGGACCCTCACAGATGCCTTCCACTCTTCCATGTTCCCTCACACAATGGTTGCTAGGTAACGGCAGGCGCTTCATGCCATGTCGTGTGTTCAAAGGGCCGCAGCATGAGTGAAAAACCCTTATATAAAGTGCTCATAAGAGAGTCAAACAGAACAGTAGAGGACAAGGACATTAATGCACACCAGGGTAAGGAACTGAGGGACACTGTGGTTCGTTTGTGTGTGTGTGCATGTGTGCTTGTGTGTCTGTGTGTCTGTGTGTATTTGCATGTATTTGTGTTACAGAAGACGTGAACGTTAATGGAAAACCAATTGTTCTCTCATAGCTGGACATAACCTAAAAGATATTTGCCTTGCTTGAACGTGTTCCTCTAGCTGGTCTACCAGCTGCCAGGGAACCATCAGCACTCAGATGGAACGCTGAACACCCCTCATTCAAATGTACATTGGCGACACTCGCCCCCGCATCTTACGTCTTTTCAAATGGCGCTCTACCCTGCTGGAAATGGAGATTGCCCAATTCCACAGTTGTTAATAGTGGCTATGCAAAGAAATTTTTTCTCCTCCACAGTCTCAGTGTAAAGACTCTCAGAGTTAGAGGCAAGTCTCCTGCAGTGCCATTAGCCTGGCAGAACAACAGAAGAGGATCTTAATAGAATCCACCACGACCATGCCAAGGTGTTGAGTGGGTGCAGGTGCAGAAGCTGAAAAGTACATCTCAAGTAGTCTGACTGACATTGCCAGGGGGTTTTGTTATGTTGTGCACAGACATGAATCTGTCTAAAGTACATTTCATTTTGGGTATGTGAGACAGAGATTTCAGAATAGGCTTCAGTACTAAACATTAGATTTTGTCCAATGCAAGAGATAGAGGTTCAATTATTTGTATTATTGTTTTGGGGGGCGGGCTTCAACATATCACAAACAATTTATACAAGAGTACAACCGTTCTGCTGCATGTCAATGTTTGCTATACGCCGTTTTGATCATTTCTCATCTGAAAGCTACCAGCACCGTATTTCTTAAGAAAACCCTTTCAGCCATACTAAAAAACCCACCATTCAACACAAGGGCTTTGTGGAGCTTCTGTTGAAAGTCTCTCTGCTTTTATCAAAGGCCTTGTCTGTCTTTCATGTGACTTTTGCTTTTATCACCTCGGCCAAAGCCGACAAATGTCTGTTTGTGTGGATGAACATGTAGAAACAGTCAGACGTGCTCCACAGACGACATTTACACCTAGACTACTCATGAGTATGGTCCTCTAAAACAACCCAGCAGAGATTATTATAGACTACTGGGCTCTGAGAGATGAGCACCAAAGCCAAGAGAAGAAGAGATCTGGCTGCCCGCAGCGTGGAATGGTGTACGCGGGCCGTTTGATGTGCCCAAACCAGGACTCTAGGAAAGGGTGCAGGGTACGGGGTGTGTCACCATGGTGAAATGGCAGAGGTGAAAGGGGGGCACCCTGACGTTTTCCAATAGCGTCAGAAGTTCTGCAGACACACAAGAGCTCTTCACAGCCCCTGAAGCACTGAATCCTGTGACCCGTGTGCCCTTTGCTGATAATGACTTCTCACACAACCCAATTATGTGAGTGCAGGCAAGCCGGCAAAGGCCAGACAGGAAAAGACAAAAATAACTGGCAAGTAGCCTCATTGTCCTATGGAGACAAAAATAAATTGTCTGATGGTTGTGTTATGGTTGGTTTTCTGAAATTCACAAATAGAACCTCTACTAGAAGTTAAACATTCCTCTATCAGAAGAATACAAGTTCCTCTAATCTCATAGGGGTGAATCCTAACTTCCACTTAAGTCAAATGCATAACTAGATGAAGATTTCCAATTAGCCATACACAGCTACTATAACGAGCTTCCAGTGAATCATCTCAAGTACAGAAGTGTTTTTGAAGCTCAGAGAGCAATGGTGAATAATACTATTGGGGCACTAAAGTATTATTAATCTATTCTGCCTGAGACGGAGGCAGTCGCTTGCTGATTAGCATATTCATCAGACTTGACCTCCAGCTCAGCTTTGGTCATGCTGTCACTCAGATGAGATCGCAGATCTGTGAATCATGACTCGTCTCTGCTGTACTCAGAGTTGCTGAACCAGAGACAGGGCGGCTACAGTAATTAACCTGACCCCAGTGCAAAGCGTCACTGTCGGGTACAGAGAATGACAGCGCCCCTCTAGATAGAGAGAGACCCGGGTGGTTGGAGTCTGTGGTTGTCCATCTGTCTGGTTTGTCAAAAGAGCAAAACTTTTAAGGATCTCTTTTCCAATCCATTATTATGTAATATTAGAGTCTCCATTTCATGTTCACCGTGTGCAAAGTGAAATCGATGCTTTGCAAGATATATGTTGTGCTCAAGTCTTGAAAGTATTATTTGAATTGAATTCTGGTCTATTGTATCATGAGTCCTTAATCCAATGTCAGTGAATCAACTGTGGAGCAATGTAGAGAAAATATTACATTCACTTCTCATGATGAAGTCTATTACTTTTAGATGTGTGTGTATTGTTGTGTATTGTTAGATATGACTGCACTGTTGGAGCTAGGAACACAAGCATTTCGCTACACCCTCAATAACATCTGCTAAATATGTGTACGCGACCTATAACATTTGATTTGATATTGGCTAAACTATCAGCTGATTAACAGTTAAAAACAGAGTAATTGTTGAGTTTGCTTTTGAAAAGATAATTTGACACTTCAGTTCCATCTGTTATTCTAATTAAGCAAATACATCTTCACACACAGCTCCAGACTACGTGTTTTTAATGTAAACACTCCTTTTAACAGCTCCTGTAGATTTGTTTTCATGTATTTGGATAATTAAAACACTCTTGATGAAACACCTCAATTACTCCTCAGCCTGGATCAAATGAGCATTTTCAATTAGTTCACCGAGGTGCCATCGGACATGTTGCGTCTAAAGGAGCATCACATCTACAAAGACAGACAAACCGTTTCTCATCTCAAAGCCTTCCAGAAAATAATGAGGGGATCATAATGAGAAACTATGGTCACATGATGGTCTCTCAGAAAAGTCCTTCCTTCAACAACACTTTAAGATGTCCAATTTACATCCACGTCATTTAGCAGACTCTCTTATCCAAAGTGACTTACAGTAGTGAGTGCATACCTTTTTCATACTTTTTCAAACTGGTCCCCCGTGGGAATCGAACCCACAACTCTAGCATTGCAAGCGCCATGCTCTACCAACTCAATGACACAGGACCCATGTGGTCTTAAAGGAATAGTACACTCAAAAACTACATTTTAATACGTTTTTCATTAGTCCACTGTTCATACAATCACCAAAAAATGTGCACGTCAGCATAGAGCACATTGAGTACAGAGAAAAACTGAGAGATATGAACCGTGGACTGTTTGACAACACACTTAAAGATAATGTTTAGTGTAGTATTACTTTACTTTAATTATCATGTCTGTAGTAATTATGTTGACTATAATAATAAACTACATTTATCAATCTGACTCCAGTATTATGTGAATAAATTCCACAGGCTGTGTGTGTCTCTAGAAGATATAGCTAGATAGGGAGCCTCTCATCACCACTTAGAATGACTAGAATGAACATGTTTTAACTTGCACTGTTTTGCAATTACTAATAGACTAGATACAAATAGCTAATCCTGGTGACCAATGTTCTAGCAATCATTTATTGAGGGATGTCAAGGTGGTACTCAAGCACGTGCTATGTGTATAGTGTATATAACAACTATCAATAGACCTACTAAATGTACTGTATAGTCAATCAAAGAATAACTCTATATACTGAGGAATGCATTTACTAAATTCAGCTAATAGAATGTATTAGTCATGAAAGAAGAAACACTCAAACAATTACAGTGTACATGAAATACATGTCTTGTATTACTCATCTCATATGTGTATACTGTATTCTATACTATTCTACGGTATCTTAGTCACTAAATAATGTTTACAAATCTGGCATTACTCATCTCATATGTATATACTGTATTCTATACTATTCTACGGTATCTTAGTCACTAAATAATGTTTACAAATCTGGCATTACTCATCTCATATGTATATACTGTATTCTATACTATTCTACGGTATCTTAGTCTGTTCTGCTCTGACATCGCTCATCCATATATGTATATAGTCTTAATTCATTCCTACTTAGATTTGTGTGTATTGGGTATATGCTGTGTAATTACTTGTTTAGATATTACTGCACTGTCGGAGCTAGAAGCACATGCATTTCTCCACACCCGCAATAACATCTGCTAATCACGTGTATGTGACCAATAAAATGTGATTTGATTTGAAATACATGATACACTACAGACTACTAAGTGGTTACACACGTCTTCAGTTCAGAATAATATCTATGAGAAAAAACTGGAGCTTGCTAACAAGTTCTCAAAGTGTGAACAAATTCACAGTCCTTTTATACAAATTCAAACAGAAACTCACCAGCAACATTTATTTGCACTTTGGCTACTAAAAACAATAGAGAGGAACAACACACTCAGATTCTAATCAACTCAATTTAAATGATAGGCGCGCACCTCTGTGTCACTCCTCTTTGAACTATCAGCCGTCCAGATGAACAAAATAACACAGTTTCCCTGTACCAATAAATCCATAGCACTTACAATATAATAAAACATATACAAATGCATAGCTCTTTATGAACCCTGGAAACAATCCAAACATGACAATTATTTCAGATAGTAACAATGATTCGGTTAATTTCACGTTTTCATGTGTATTCACACCTCCAACGTCCGTGCTCACTGGGTTCTATGCGAACTTCCTGCCCCAGATAAAGCCACAGATAAGTGTGTGTGGCCCATGTGATAGCCCACAGATGGTCAGCCATGCAAACCACAGGAGGTTGGTGGCACCTTAATTGGGGAGAACGGGCTGGTGGTAATGGCTGGAGCGGAATCAGTGGAATGGTGTCAAACACATTGTTTCCAGGTGTTTGATGCTATTCCATTTGCTCCGTTCCGGAAAATATTATGAGCCGTTCTCCCCTCAGCAGCCTCCACAGATCCAAACAATGTCATAAATGGTGATTGTGACATCACGCTGGGCCTCAGCGCCTGCAAGTTGCTAGACGTGAATATTCACTTCTCTCATTTTTCAACTACACTCATAAATAAAGCCCTTATGCCATGGCTAGCTAGTGACACACAAATCAGATCAGTTATTTTGCCAATAGATCAGACTTGAGCTGCCCAGTTACACGCAGCCTTATGTCGCGTTCCCCTGCTCAGATGTTGTAGTGGTTGTGTGCCACGTCACCGACTGTAATAACATATGATGTGGTTAGCTGTAAAATGCCTGTCCAGGCGTTGTAAGATCTGGCCTGGGTCAGCAACGGCTGGGTAGAGGAAAGCGCCCTTAGTCTCTCCCTCTATCTCTCCCTCGCTGTCTCTGACCCCCTTCTTTCTCCACCTTTCTCTCTCCCTCCATCTCTCCCCCTTTTTTTATTTCCCCTTCTAACCCTCCCTGTCTCCCTCCTAGCCCTGCTAATCAGTACATCATTTATCAGATCAGGGAGTCATATTGGTCATCATGCCATGTGGGATGGTGTTCTGGAGCTGAGCCAGATAGTGATATGTGGATTTGGTTTCTCTTATTAGCACCAACCAGTGTCCATGTTAGAACATCCTCAGATTGTAACAAGTTCTTCTGAGATTGAAACAAATCCTGTTGAGATTGAAAGAAGTCCTGATGAGATTGAAACAAGTCCTGATGAGATTGAAACAAGTCCTGATGAGATTGAAACAAGTCCTCATGAGATTGAAATAAGTGCTGCTGAGATTGAAACAAGTCCTGTTGAGATTGAAACAAGTCCTGTTGAGATTGAAACAAGTCATGCTGAGATTGAAACAAGTCATGCTGAGATTGAAATAAGTCCTGCTGAAATTGAGGCAGTCCCCATGATGTTGAAACAAGTCCTGCTGAGATTTAAACATGTCCTGCTGAGATTTAAACAAGTCCTGCTGAGATTGAGGAAGTCTTGCTGAGATTGAAACATGTCCTGCTGAGATTTAAACATGTCCTGCTGAGATTTAAACAAGTCCTGCTGAGATTGAAACATGTCCTGCTGAGATTGAAGCAAGTCCTGCTGAAATTGAGGCAGTCTTGCTGAGATTGAAACAAGTCCTCATGAGATTGAAATAAGTCCTGCTGAGATTGAAACAAGTCCTGCTGAGTTTGAAATAAGTCCTGCTGAAATTGAGGCAGTCCCCATGATGTTGAAACAAGTCCTGCTGAGATTGAAACAAGTCCTGCTGAGATTGAAACACGTCCTGATGAGATTGAAATAAGTTCTGCTGAGATTGAAACAAGTCATGCTGAGATTGAGGAAGTCTTGCTGAGAATGAAACATGTCCTACTGAAATTGAGGCTGTCCTTCTGAGATTGAAACAAGTCCTGCTGAGATTGAAACAAGTCCTGCTGAGATTGAAATAAGTCCTGCTGAAATTGAGGCAGTCCTTATGATATTTAAACAAGTCCTGCTGAGATTGAAACAAGTCTTGCTGAGATTGAGGAAGTCCTGCTGAGATTGAAACATGTCCTGCTGAGATTGAAGCAAGTCCTGCTGAAATTGAGGCAGTCTTGCTGAAATTGAAACAAGTCCTCATGAGATTGAAATAAGTCCTGCTGAGATTGAAACAAGTCCTGTTGAGATTGAAACAAGTCCTGTTGAGATTGAAACAAGTCCTGCTGAGATTGAAACAAGTCCTGCTGAGATTGAAGCAGTCCTCGTGAGATTGAAACAAGTCCTGCTGAGATTGAAACAAGTCCTGCTGAGATTGAAACAAGTCCTGCTGAGATTGAAACAAGTCCTGCTGAGATTGAAACAAGTCCTGCTGAGATTGAAACAAGTCCTGCTGAGATTGAAACAAGTCCTGCTGAGATTGAGGAAGTCTTGCTGAGAATGAATGAAAACATGTCCTACTGAAATTGAGGCTGTCCTTCTGAGATTGAAACAAGTCCTGCTGAGATTGAAACAAGTCCTGCTGAAATTGAGGCAGTCCCCATGATGTTGAAACAAGTCCTGCTGAGATTGAGGAAGTCCTGCTGAGATTGAAACAAGTCCTGCTGAGATTGAAACATGTCCTGCTGAGATTGAAGCAAGTCCTGCTGAAATTGAGGCAGTCTTGCTGAGATTGAAACAAGTCCTCATGAGATTGAAATAAGTCCTGCTGAGATTGAAACAAGTCCTGCTGAGATTGAAACAAGTCCTGCTGAAATTGAGGCAGTCCCCATGATGTTGAAACAAGTCCTGCTGAGATTGAGGAAGTCCTGCTGAGATTGAAACAAGTCCTGCTGAGATTGAAACATGTCCTGCTGAGATTGAAGCAAGTCCTGCTGAAATTGAGGCAGTCTTGCTGAGATTGAAACAAGTCCTCATGAGATTGAAATAAGTCCTGCTGAGATTGAAACAAGTCCTGCTGAGATTGAAACAAGTCCTGCTGAAATTGAGGCAGTCCCCATGATTTTGAAACAAGTCCTGCTGAGAT
Organism: Salmo salar; assembly: GCF_965601325.2. Classification (NCBI taxonomy): domain Eukaryota; kingdom Metazoa; phylum Chordata; class Actinopteri; order Salmoniformes; family Salmonidae; genus Salmo; species Salmo salar. The sequence continues at coordinate 19,249,681 of NC_138296.1, forward strand.
TGAAACAAGTCCTGCTGAGATTGAAACACGTCCTGATGAGATTGAAGCAAGTCATGCTGAGATTGAAACAAGTCCTGCTGAAATTGAGGCTGTCCTTCTGAGATTAAAACAAGTCCTGCTGAGATTAACAAGCCGCGGGAAGCCTGCGGGGCGCTGCGGTGCAGCCCATGGTTGAAACAAGTCCTGCTGAGATTGAAACAAGTCCTGCTGAGATTGAAACAAGTCCTGCTGAGATTGAAACAAGTCCTGCTGAGATTGAGGAAGTCTTGCTGAAAATGAAACATGTCCTACTGAAATTGAGGCTGTCCTTCTGAGATTGAAACAAGTCCTGCTGAGATTGAAACAAGTCCTGCTGAGTTTGAAATAAGTCCTGCTGAAATTGAGGCAGTCCATGATGTTGAAACAAGTCCTGCTGAGATTGAGGAAGTCCTGCTGAGATTGAAACAAGTCCTGCTGAGATTGAAACAAGTCCTGCTCAGTTTGAAACAAGTCCTGCTCAGTTTGAAACAAGTCCTGCTGAAATTGAGGCAGTCCTTATGATATTTAAACAAGTCCTGCTGAGATTGAAACATGTCCTGCTGAGATTGAAGCAAGTCCTGCTGAAATTGAGGCAGTCTTGCTGAGATTGAAACAAGTCCTCATGAGATTGAAATAAGTCCCGCTGAGATTGAAACATGTCCTGCTGAGATTGAAACAAGTCCTGCTGAAATTGAGGCAGTCCTCATGAGATTGAAACAAGTCCTGTTGAGATTGAAACAAGTCATGCTGAGATTGAAACAAGTCCTGCTGAGATTGAGGAAGTCTTGCTGAGATTGAAACATGTCCTGCTGAGATTTAATCATGTCCTGCTGAGATTGAGGAAGTCTTGCTGAGAATGAAACATGTCCTACTGAAATTGAGGCAGTCCCCATGATGTTGAAACAAGTCCTGCTGAGATTGAGGACAGTCTTGCTGAGATTGAAACAAGTCCTTCTGAGGTTGAAGCAAGTCCTGCTGAGTTTGAAACAAGTCCTGCTGAGTTTGAAACAAGTCCTGCTGAAATTGAGGCAGTCCTTATGATATTTAAACAAGTCCTGCTGAGATTGAAACAAGTCTTGCTGAGATTGAGGAAGTCCTGCTGAGTTTGAAATAAGTCCTGCTGAGTTTGAAGTAAGTCCTGCTGAAATTGAGGCAGTCCTGCTGAGATTGAAACAAGTCCTGCTGAGATTGAAACAAGTCCTGCTGAGATTGAAACAAGTCCTGCTGAGATTGAGGAAGTCTTGCTGAGATTGAAACAAGTCTTGCTGAGATTGAAACATGTCCTGCTGAGATTGAAACAAGTCCTGCTGAGATTGAGGACATGTCCTGCTGAGATTGAGGACATGTCCTGCTGAGATTGAAACATGTCCTGCTGAGATTGAAACAAGTCCTGCTGAAATTGAGGCTGTCCTTCTGAGATTGAAGTAAGTCCTGCTGAGATTGAAACAAGTCCTCATGAGATTGAAATAAGTCCTGCTGAGATTGAAATAAGTGCTGCTGAGATTGAAACAAGTCCTGTTGAGATTGAGGCAGTCCTCATGAGATTGAAACAAGTCCTGTTGAGATTGAAACAAGTCCTGTTGAGATTGAAACAAGTCCTGCTGAGATTGAAACAAGTCCTGCTGAGATTGAAACAAGTCCTGCTGAGATTTAAACAAGTCCTGCTGAGATTGAGGAAGTCTTGCTGAGATTGAAACATGTCCTGCTGAGATTGAAACATGTCCTGCTGAGATTGAAACATGTCCTGCTGAGATTGAAACATGTCCTGCTGAGATTTAATCATGTCCTGCTGAGATTGAGGAAGTCTTGCTGAGAATGAAACATGTCCTACTGAAATTGAGGCAGTCCCCATGATGTTGAAATAAGTCCTGCTGAGATTGAGGAAGTCTTGCTGAGATTGAAACAAGTCCTGATGAGATTGAAACAAGTCCTGCTGAAATTGAGGCAGTCCTTATGATATTTAAACAAGTCTTGCTGAGATTGAAACATGTCCTGCTGAGTTTGAAATAAGTCCTGCTGAAATTGAGGCAGTCTTGCTGAGATTGAAACAAGTCCTGCTGAGATTGAAATAAGTGCTGCTGAGATTGAAACAAGTCCTGTTGAGATTGAAACAAGTCCTGTTGAGATTGAAACAAGTCCTGCTGAGATTGAGGCAGTCCTCATGAGATTGAAACAAGTCCTGTTGAGATTGAAACAAGTCCTGCTGAGATTGAAACAAGTCCTGCTGAGATTGAAACAAGTCTTGCTGAGATTGAAACAAGTCCTGCTGAGATTGAAACAAGTCCTGCTGAGATTTGAGGAAGTCTTGCTGAGATTGAAACATGTCCTGCTGAGATTGAAACAAGTCCTGCTGAAATTGAGGCTGTCCTTCTGAGATTGAAACAAGTCCTGCTGAGATTGAAACAAGTCCTGCTGAGATTGAAACAAGTCCTGCTGAGATTGAAACAAGTCCTGCTGAGATTGAAACAAGTCCTGCTGAGATTGAAACAAGTCTTGCTGAGATTGAAACAAGTCCTTCTGAGATTGAAACAAGTCCTTCTGAGATTGAAACAAGTCCTTCTGAGATTGAGGAAGTCTTGCTGAGAATGAAACATGTCCTACTGAAATTGAGGCTGTCCTTCTGAGATTGAAACATGTCCTACTGAAATTGAGGCTGTCCTTCTGAGATTGAAACAAGTCCTGCTGAGATTGAAACAAGTTCTGCTGAGTTTGAAATAAGTCCTGCTGAAATTGAGGCAGTCCCCATGATGTTGAAACAAGTCCTGCTGAGATTGAGGAAGTCTTGCTGAGATTGAAACAAGTCCTGCTGAGTTTGAAACAAGTCCTGCTGAAATTGAGGCAGTCCTTATGATATTTAAACAAGTCCTGCTGAGATTGAAACAAGTCCTGCTGAGATTGAGGAAGTCTTGCTGAGATTGGGGCAGTTCTAATATGGCGTCTGTACCAATCCACCAGACTGGGAGCCAGGCGGGGCAGCAATTAGGTGCCACATTTTTTTATTTTATTTAACTAGGCAAGTCAGTTAAGAACAAACTCTTATCTACGATGACGGCCTAGGAACAGTGGGTTAACTGCCTTGTTCAGGGGCAGACGACAGAGTTTTACCTTGTCAGCTTGGGGATTCGATCTAGCAACCTTTGGATTACTGGCCCAACGCTCTAACCACTAGGCTACCTGCCGCCCCAATTGCATTATCAATGTTGGCTGGCTATGAAATAGCACTATTATGGTACTGCATGACTAGTGATAACTGCTTATGAAATTGTCGTGTGCAGTAATTTTTTATATGTGATTAGGTGCTATATTTGTGTGTCTGTAACTTTCTCACTCATCATTATTCACAATTAATTCAGGATTATCCATAATCATGGTAGCATCCACATTCATTTTGAAGTGTTTAGAAAGTAATCTATTCTTAGTTACAATAAAAGTGACTCCAAAATGACACAATACATTATTTACCATTCATTTCTAAAAGTTCACAAGCAATTACCCTCCTAGACAGAAAAATCCATCAAAGCAAATAAGAGGCTAGACTGTGAGCATGCTGAGCCGTCGAAAAGCCTCTCAATCTCAATTAAATTAAATGAAACTTCAAAGCATTTTGTGTTACAGAGAAAAGAGCTGGAACAGAAAAAAGAAGGAAAAGACTAGTTGTAATGCTTCATCTGTTTTATCCTAGGGAAGTACCTAGAGGCTTCGATGCAGTCAATACCTTTGAGTTTGGTCATGACAGACATTCATCTGTGGTTTTGCTTATTTTGCTCAGAAGCATAATTATCTTTTTTTGCCACAGATAATATGGTCTCTATGGAAACCAAATATGTAAAATTCTGAATATGACTAAAATAAAATACATTTATCAAAATAGTGTGAGTTTGTTTGTTTTGTCTCTGGTTTAAAACACTCAATTGTTATCAAGATGAAGTGAGTGTTACTACTGTACTTCATTCGAACACTGTATTCTAGGGTTTGTGTACAATTGTACATTGCAATACAACTGTATAGAATTCCATTATCTGAGTTTGTATATAGGCTATTTTTGAACACAACTGTAAAAGTATACTGATAGATGCACTATTAATAAACTCTGAAGGACTCTGGGTATTGAACACTTTGCCTGAGATGTACAATTGTTTGCATAAATAGAAAAAAAACTTTGCAAATCATGTCTGGAGTGGTGCCGTCCACTACTTGATTATACAGTGTGTGACAGCAACTGTAACACAACAAGACAGACTTCAAACCTAGCCAGCTACCCGCTCAGTGTCCAACAACGGTAACAGCAATTAAAAATGCTAACATGGGCAAGTGGTTTCTGACCAACCAACATTATTGGAGAAAAATAACAGAGGGATGAAAATTGAATAGAAGCTGAATAAAAAGGTAAAAGAGAAAGCAGATGAGAGAGGCAACATGGGCGTGTTGACGGGCCTCTTCAGAATACATAACCAACCAAAATGGCCGTGAACTACAGTAAGCTAATTGTTGAAATATCAGTAATTTCTCCACAAAGCCCACAACAGGGATGTATTCATTACTGCACACCACAGCAAAACGTTTTGCAACGGAAAACAAATATGAGTGTTTATTATTAGACACGTTACGGTAGTCTTTCCTGATTATGGTCAGTTTTCTTCCATTTGGTGCCAAATGTAAACAACTAAAGGTCATATGACCATGCAGGGCCCTGCTGGTGGCCGCCCGGTGGGCCCACATACCAACATGCTCCTCTGCCCTGCATGTCATTTAGACAACATTATCAATTAGTGGATCAATGAAATGAAGGGCCTCCATCTCTCCATAACTATTTGTGGAGGTCAATATGAGACTAAGGATGGGTGGTAATGCAGATGGGATCTGTAGTCAGATGTCACTACTAGCTACTGGGTTGCTCTATGTTAGGTAATGAGGTACAAGGTTATAAGAACATATGGGAATGGAAGCCTATTGTCTCTAAATCAGGGTTGAAAATGAGAAACATTACATATTATAATCCTTATAATAAAACATTACAAAAGGGTCAATCATGCTTATAACTTACTTATATAAGTAAAATAGTATTTTTATATTTTAGTCACTTAGCAGACACCCTTATCCAGAGCAACTTCCAGTTAGTGCATTCATCTAAAGATAGCTAGGTGGACAACCATATATATCAGTCAAAGTAAGTACAAGCAGTTATCAGCAAAGTCAGAGCTAGTAAAAAAGTGGACAAAAGTGTTAGTGTTAGTTCCCAAAATGGGGGGGGGTAAAGTAGTAGTGCTAATACTGTATAGTAATAGTGTTAATACTTTAAAGTAGTAGTATTAATACTGTAAAGTGGTAGTGTTATTCCTGTAAAGTAGTAGTGTTAATACTGTAAAGTAGTAGTGTTAATACTCCAAAGTAGTAGTGTTAATACTGTAAAGTGGTAGTGTTATTACTGTAAAGTAGTAGTGTTAATACTGTAAAGTGGTAGTGTTAAAACTGTAAAGTGGTAGTGTTATTACTGTAAAGTAGTAGTGTTATTACTGTAAAGTAGTAGTGTTAATACTCTAAAGTAGTAGTGTTAATATTGTAAAGTGGTAGTGTTATTACTGTAAAGTAGTAGTGTTAATACTGTAAAGCGGTAGTGTTATTACTGCAAAGTGGTAGTGTTAATACTGTAAAGCAGTAGTGTTAATACCTTCAAAACAGAACATTGAGAAAAGAAGAACAGAGAGAGAGCAACAATCAGTCAGCTGGAAGGGGACAGAGACAGAGAGTGACTATGGATGACACATGTCCTGCTCGCTCTTTCCGACACAGGATGAGGGCCATAGACCCCAGGAGGAAGGAGGAGGGCCATGGACCCCAGGAGGAAGGAGGATGGTCATGGACCCCAGGAGGAAGGAGGATGCCATAGACCCCAGGAGGAAGGAGGAGGGCCATAGACCCCAGGAGGAAGGAGGAGGGCCATAGACCCCAGGAGGAAGGAGGATGGTCATGGATCCCAGGAGGAAGGAGGATGGTCATGGACCCCAGGAGGAAGGAGGATGCCATGGACCCCAGGAGGAAGGAGGAGGGCCATGGACCCCAGGAGGAAGGAGGATGGCCATGGACCCCAGGAGGAAGGAGGATGGACATGGACCCCAGGAGGAAGGAGGATGCCATGGACCCCAGCAGGAAGGAGGAGGGCCCGGGAGGAAGGAGGATGGCCGTGGACCCCAGGAGGAAGGCCATGGACCACAACAGGAAGCAGGAGGGCCATGGACTCCAGGAAGAAGCAGGAGGGCCATGGACCCCAGCAGGAAGGAGGAGGGCCCGGGAGGAAGGAGGATGGCCGTGGACCCCAGGAGGAAGGCCATGGACCACAACAGGAAGCAGGAGGGCCATGGACTCCAGGAAGAAGCAGGAGGGCTATGGACCCCAGCAGGAAGAGGGATGCCATGGACCCCAGGAGGAAGGAGGAGGGCCATGGAGCCCAGCAATTAAAATCCCCCTTTCTTTATCAGATGGACAGACTGTTGCCATGGAAACGTACCCCTCACAGCCACCGCCACATCTTCAAGCCAGACTGCTAGGGCTCTGATCATTCTGCCCAGGGGCATGTTCTAATCTGGAAAAGCTAAACTAACATCCTCTGGGAATGGATCACGATGGACTCTATCACACCTGCGGCATTCCGAGAAACGGACATTTGTTTTTTGGTCATGCAGAGAACTGTCTGTCTGTGACCACCTATCCGTCCACCTTATCTGGCCATAACAGACGTGTTGTGCGTCTCAGAGTAGGAGTCCTGATCTACAGTCGAGTCCCCCCTGTTTATTCATTATAATATAAAAGGCAAAACGGATCCTAGATCACCCCTTCTACTCTGGGACGCTACTGTATATGACTACGGGCCCAGATGGACTTGATATGAATGAAAGATCCTCATTAGAGTGAGCATAATCCATTTGTAGCCAGTGCTGTATGTTATTACAGGCTACGGTTAGCTGTTGGAGCTCAGCCAACCAAAGCTAAAGTTTTTCTCACAAAGAGCAGAAAATTACAGTGGGCTACAGGAAGATGGGCTTCTCAGCAGGAATGAACTTAATCCAAATGACACATTCCAGGATTTTAATTGTGTTCACACAGAGCACTGGGCTTAGAGGTCATTTCCTGAGTACTCCCCAGATACTGCTTCATGTATTTTCTCTATTATACTCCTGCTAAAATGTGTATTCTATTCTACTGAGCCATTTACTTCATGTTCCTATTTTCCTATTTTTATACATTATTATTTCTTATTGGTGTTGCATTGTCGAGAAGGAACCTGCAAGTAGGCATTTCGTTGGATGGTGAACACCATGTGTGTACAGTGCATACGACTAATACAACTTGAAACTTGAGATCGCAGGGTCGCTGGGAATGGAACGGACAGTCCCAGCTTTTATTCAAGTTTTCTTTTTAAAAGGCTGAACAATTGTTAAGTAACATGAACGTAAGCAAAATCGCCAAACAAACAGGAACAGGCAATGATTATGAAACAAACAAAAAATTATGCATCAAACACAGATTGCCCATATAAGGCAGTTTTGAGTTGACAATCAAGATATGATAAAACCTGTAGCTTAACCCTTAACAGAATCAATATGTCTAAGCCTGAACCCTGCCATTTTCATTAGTGGAGTAAAGTTGCTCCAGGGTGAAGTTTCCCCTAGATACAGATCTAGGACCAGGTTCCCCTCCCTCAACCCTAACCTGAACCATTAGAGGGGAAAATGCTAAACTGACCCAAGATTAGTGTCTAAGAGACTAGCGTCTTCACACTAATGCTAAATGTTCAAATATGTTACCCAACATGCCTCATTGCAGGAGTTGGCAGCAGTGATGCTGTCTAGAGTAAAGGTTGGTCCATTTCCCTAGACTAGCAGCCTTCCAGGGTTAGACATGCCCATTTCTATTTCTATCTCCAGTGTCAACCTGGTCTCAGGGCAATTCGTAGGATTTGGTACATTCATCTCTTCTCTTCATTTAGAATGATCTATTATGTTTGGTTACATTATGAATGGAATAGCGATCGTACAATATCATATGAATTAGAGGATGTATAGTATCATACGTCTTAACCGGTTGAATTGGATGACGTAACATATCTTCCATCTCAGATAAAGATGTATAAAGGTTAGGATAATACATTCTGAACATATTGTCTAATTTTGCATGAAAGATAGCTTCATCCTCTCCAGAGAAAATCTGATGTTGAGTCTGGGACATGAGTCTGATTAGAGCCGCACACACACACACACACACACACACACACACACACACACACAGCATAGACCAAGTCGGACATAATAATGTGACATGACAAACACACTTGATTCAGTTTGGGTTTTACCCTACAAGGTCATTTTCGGTGGCCCTGACATTTACATTTAGTAATTTAGCAGATACTCTTATACTGGGGGGCCTAAAATGGATTCATTCAACTCGTGTGTGATTATACCTTAACTAGTGTGTGATTATACCTTAACTAGTGTGTGATTACACCTTAACTAGTGTGTGATTATACCTTAACTAGTGTGTGATTATACCTTAACTAGTGTGTGGTTACACCTTAACTAGTGTGTGATTATATCATAACTAGTGTGTGATTATACCTCAACTAGTGTGTGATTATACCTTAAATAGTGTGTGATTATACCTTAAATAGTGTGTGATTACACCTTAACTAGTGTGTGATTATATCATAACTAGTGTGTGATTATACCTCAACTAGTGTGTGATTATACCTTAACTAGTATGTGATTATACCTTAACTAGTGTGTGATTACACCTTAACTAGTGTGTGATTATACCTCAACTAGTGTGTGATTATACCTCAACTAGTGTGTGATTATATCATAACTAGTGTGTGATTATATCATAACTAGTGTGTGATTATACCTTAACTAGTGTGTGATTATACGATATCTAGTGTGTGATTATACCATAACTAGTGTGTGATTATACCTTAACTAGTGTGTGATTATACGATATCTAGTGTGTGATTATACCATAACTAGTGTGTGATTATATCATAACTAGTGTGTGATTATACCTTAACTAGTGTGTGATATCATAACTAGTGTGTGATTATATCATAACTAGTGTGTGATTATACCTTAACTAGTGTGTGATTATATCATGACTAGTGTGTGATTATATCATAACTAGTGTGTGATTATACCTTAATTAGTGTGTGATTATACGATATCTAGTGTGTGATTATACCATAACTAGTGTGTGATTATATCATAACTAGTGTGTGATTATACCATAACTAGTGTGTGATTATATCATAACTAGTGTGTGATTATACCATAACTAGTGTTTGATTATACCTCAACTAGTGTGTGATTATACCTTAACTAGTGTGTGATTATACCTTAATTAGTGTGTGATTATACCTTAACTAGTGTGTGATTATACCTTAACTAGTGTGTGATTATGCCTCAACTAGTGTGTGATTATACCTTAACTAGTGTGTGATTAGACCATAACTAGTGTGTGATTATACCTGAACTAGTGTGTGATTATATCATAACTAGTGTGTGATTATACCTTAACTAGTGTGTGATTATACCATATCTAGTGTGTGATTATACCATAACTAGAGTGTGATTATACCTTAACTAGTGTGTGATTATACCTTAACTAGTGTGTGATTATACCTTAACTAGTGTGTGATTATACGATATCTAGTGTGTGATTATACCATAACTAGTGTGTGATTATATCATAACTAGTGTGTGATTATACCTTAACTAGTGTGTGATATCATAACTAGTGTGTGATTATATCATAACTAGTGTGTGATTATACCTTAACTAGTGTGTGATTATATCATGACTAGTGTGTGATTATATCATAACTAGTGTGTGATTATACCTTAATTAGTGTGTGATTATACGATATCTAGTGTGTGATTATACCATAACTAGTGTGTGATTATATCATAACTAGTGTGTGATTATACCATAACTAGTGTTTGATATACCTTAACTAGTGTGTGATTATACCTTAACTAGTGTGTGATTATACCATATCTAGTGTGTGATTATACCATAACTAGTGTGTGATTATACCTTAAAACTAGTGTGTGATTATACCTTAACTAGTGTGTGATTATACGATATCTAGTGTGTGATTATACCATAACTAGTGTGTGATTATATCATAACTAGTGTGTGATTATACCTTAATTAGTGTGTGATTATACGATATCTAGTGTGTGATTATACCATAACTAGTGTGTGATTATATCATAACTAGTGTGTGATTATACCATAACTAGTGTTTGATTATACCTTAACTAGTGTGTGATTATACCATAACTAGTGTGTGATTATACCTGAACTAGTGTGTGATTATATCATAACTAGTGTGTGATTATACCTTAACTAGTGTGTGATTATACCTTAACTAGTGTGTGATTATACCATATCTAGTGTGTGATTATACCATAACTAGTGTGTGATTATACCTTAACTAGTGTGTGATTATACCTTAACTAGTGTGTGATTTACGATATCTAGTGTGTGATTATACCATAACTAGTGTGTGATTATATCATAACTAGTGTGTGATTATACCTTAACTAGTGTGTGATTATACCTTAACTAGTGTGTGATTATATCATAACTAGTGTGTGATTATATCATAACTAGTGTGTGATTATACCTTAACTAGTGTGTGATTATATCATAACTAGTGTGTGATTATACCTTAACTAGTGTGTGATTATACCTTAACTAGTGTGTGATTATACCTTAACTAGTGTGTGATTATACCTTAACTAGTGTGTGATTATACCATAACTAGTGTGTGATTACACCTTAACTAGTGTGTGATTATACTTTAACTAGTGTGTGATTATATCATAACTAGTGTGTGATTATACCTCAACTAGTGTGTGATTATACCTCAACTAGTGTGTGATTATATCTCAACTAGTGTGTGATTATACCATAACTAGTGTGTGATTATACCATAACTAGTGTGTGATTATACCATAACTAGTGTGTGATCATACCTGAACTAGTGTGTGATTGTACCATAACTAGTGTGTGATTATCCCTTAACTAGTGTGTGATTATACCTTAACTAGTTTATGATGATATTATAACTGGTGTGTGATTATATCTTATCTAGTTTATGATTATATTATAACTGGTGTGTGATTATATCATAACTAGTGTGTGATTATACCATAACTAGTGTGTGATTATATCATAACTAGTATTTGATTATAATTTAACTAGTTTGATATTATACCTTAACTAGTGTGTGATTATATCTTAACTAGTGTGTGATTATACCATAACTAGTGTGTGATTATACCTTAACTAGTTTGTGATTAGTGATAACAGAAGGTGGGGGAGAGAGAGAGTGATAACAGAAGGTGGGGGAGAGAGAGAGTGATAACAGAGGGCGGGAGAGAGAGAGTGATAGCAGAGGGCGGGTGAGATAGAGAGAGAGTGAAGTACTGTTCTCCAGCAGTACTTTCAACGCTGTAGACGTTCTAATGGCTTGCATACTTATGACCTAAAAGAGGCTTATAGCCAGATGCTATAGGGATCATTATCAAAACTCAATCCTGGTCAGCTAAATGACCTTGTATAACTTCCAGATGACTAAGGAAAATCAAGTCGATAAGAATATGGATCTGGCTAAAGCTTATGGATAATACGCTGTGTCCTGGCTTATAGTTTGACATGCCGTTTAAATATAGCCGTTCTTTCTTTAAAGGTTGACTCAGCGAGATGACATTCAACGAGCAGCACCGCAGATGTTGAGATGAGTGAGATGCAAGACTTTGCTCTCACACAGTCATACGAGGTATCTTCACATGTGCACGGGTACCCTTCACCCTGTTAGAACGAGGGATCAAACCAGCAAAGAAGTTTAGCCTTACGCTTCAGCACTGTTTGTTGTTGTGGAAATAAACTCTGTATTCTGCTCACTTTGTGCATGCAGCGTCATCTCGCTGAGTGGATTAAGATGGTTAAACCTTGATGGTACATAGATGAGAGCAGGTTACTATCAGGCAGAGGCCATGGGAATCGAAATACAAGCGAATACAAATACAAGCGGCAGTTGCATAGATCAATCGGTTGATAAAAAGACAAGCTTTGGTCTACAGAACTGGTTGATTGGCTCTGGATTTGGGTCATGTTTTTTAGGTACCAAACAGAAGCAAACTGACTGAATTCGGGGACACACTACCTGGATTTGTCCAATGAGAAATGTTCATTTTTGTTTTCAGTTGCACAATTTCCATTGTGAGGCCTAGTGAACACCACCCTGGTTCTAAGCACCGTTTCAACAACAGAGGAACAATATCAGAGTGAAGCACTGACTAGTATGAAAATGGATGAAAATATATGCACTCACTACTCTGGATAAGAGCGTCTGCTAAATGACTAAAATGTAACTGTCATCCATTAAAAAAAAGTCTACCTGCAATTGCTGGAAATTGTACTCAAAGTGAAATGCACTTGCCATCTTCAGTGTATACAGGGTCTTTGGTCAATGTCAACGTTTTCTTCTGTACTCCACTTCCCCATTCTAGATGATCAAATCTGACAGATTACAAAGTACAGTGATGTCATCAATGATCCAATTTACCTTTCTGAAGGTAGCTTTTGTTCTTGCACATGGTTCTTACATCGTGCACAAGAGTGAATGTAATGAATGGTTTTCTCAGAGTGGTGATGAAAGAAAAAAGGCATTTTATTCGCTCTAACAATTCACCCGTTCCTCTGCTGCAGCCATCCAGGTGAAAACCAAGAGTCTTGTGGTCCTGTTCTAAGGGATATGAAGCATGTTGTATTCCACTGACAACTACTGTATCCCTGTGAACACAATAATTACAGAAAGTTCTGTAAAACTGCAACCTTTTCTCTCAGCCACATTGCAAAATGTGTATAATCGCAGGGAATTAGCTCTAAAACAGCAAATAAAAATGTCCATCCTCATGGCAAAATGTGTAAAATAGGACAAGATTAGCTATAAAAGTGGACATATTTCTATCTGGTTTTGGGGAGGGGAACTTACTCGAACCTTAGGGGGGGCTGCAAAACTACGCTAAGCCACTGCTCTAAACACAATGACTGAATAACAGGCTGCAGTAGTACCATCAAAATAGAATCTTTACTGCTGTGACGACACTCAAAATAGCAGCCAGTCCACCCATTATGGCATACTTGACCTACTCATTAGACTTCTGTTAGTAGTACCATGTGTCCATCAATCAATAATGAATGCACTGTACAAACAAAATGGCCCTACAATGTTCTAATGTATAACTTTTTATAAATGTTATTTTTGTGGACCTGCTGTAAATGTGAGTTCAGAGTTGATGAACTTAAGGGCAACATGTAAACAGTTGCCCTCTTGTTTTAAATGACACATAAACTAGGTCTGAGTGGGGTTTATTGGAGGATGTAGGAACACACACACACAGTAATGATTAACCAAGCAGACATTAAACAGCATGTTAATGCTGGCAAACTCTCTTATATCTATTAATAGAATGGGCGCAGGTGAAAGGAGACCTGGAGCAGCTACAATCCTCTGACTCATTTCTACCAGAAGACTGTCTGGCCTAAAGGCATGCGTTTGTGTTTCTAGCTAGTGCCTGGACCAGCCAATAAGCAACAACCGTCCGCTTAGTGCCCTGAGGCCTCTTGCGTGTCCCCAACCCCCCAGAAAAACCTTCTGTCTCACCTACTACTTACTAAAACGACATACTGTGTACTAATCATACTACATGTTATTTAGAACATACTGCTTAGTAAAAATGTATGCAGTAAGCAACAAATATCAACATAATAGGCTTACCCATTCTGAGAATGCCTCATTTCATGGCAAAATGTGTAGAATTGCAGGAAATCAGATTTGAAACTGCAACATTTTCTCTACGCCCCATGGAAAAATGTGTAAGATTGAAGGAATTCAACTTCAAAATGGCAAACGTGTTCTCTCTGTCGCTGTAAGGGCTGTCTTCAGGAATGGACCAAAATGCAGCGGAGTTAGTATTCATCTTTCAATTTAATTAGAAAGAACACTATACAAAACAAAAACAAGGAAACTGACAGCCAATAGTCCTGTCAGGTGCAACCACACTAAACAAGAAACAATTACCCACAAACCCCAGTGACAAACAACTCCTACATATGTGACTCCCAATCAGGAACAACGATTCCCAGCTGTTCCTGATCAGGAGTCACAAGACACACACCAGACTGCCACGTCCTGACCCCCAAACTACTACACCAGCTCCATCTGCTGGTCAGGACGTGACAGTCGCCAAGAAGGGGGCTGCGAAAATGTTTTGCCGGCAAGATGGGGGCAAGTCTCGCTTAGGGCCCCCAAAAAGCTAGGGCCGGCTCCGTTTCCACTTGTGAGGCCTCAAGTTGATCAATTTATACAGCGTTGCCATGGGAACAAGAGTCCCTTCCAAAGTATCTCTGTCTGAAAGTGAGATGTTGCACAAAAGATTTTCATCTGGGAATAGGCAGATGTACAGACAGACAGGTTGATGAACAGACGGACGACAGGATTTCTTCAATCCTGATTAAATAATAATGTCCTAGGCCTACAGCATCAACTCAATTGATAAATGTCCGTTTCTTCTTGTTTCTCAGCACATTCGGGCATTGTCTTCAATTAATTCTACTCTATCAAATCTATAATTTAAACTAAGAACATTGAATACTGAATATTCAGCCTGACAATATTTCTAGAAAGTCTCTCTTGTCTCTCTGACAAGACCCATTAAGTTTAAAACACACCATGCACACCCATTGGACATGAGAGACAGTTCATGTGTCTGTGATCTTGTTTCACAAAGCCATATGGCAACTCTGGTGGTGCATTACTCAGATAAAAATACATTATCTACATTCACCCATCTCAATGACTGTCACTCTCAAATAGATGTTTCACCCTATTCTGTAGAGAATGTCTTCCAGGACTAACTCAATTATTACATGAACAGATATGCTCTTTAACCTACAGTCAATGTTCCAGCTAAAATGATGAGTGGTTTGTGCTCTGTGCACCAAGTCCTCTCTGTAGAGATGTTTTCTGTGATTATAAACCCTAACCCAGTCCTGATTCTGGGCAGTGGCACAGTTACACCAGCCAGGGTCAAGTTCATTAGGCCCCAAATGGAAGAAAACAGGGAGGGACTATGAGGACTTGTCCAATAAGAAACATCCATTTTAGTTTTCCATTGCGAAACGTGTTACGGTGTACCCTACTACTGAACATAAACACCACCTGATCTCCCATTAGACAGCTGTGTAACATGAGCTGTTGTAATGTCCACTGTAGAAACAAAGTACACCCCGAGATGATACTAACCTGTTTCATATTTGGGTTGTTTCACTTTGGTTTGCAGTGTTAGTCAGTGTTAACACAGTGTTAGCCATTGTTAACAGTGTTAGTCAGTGAATCAGTACGTGTGAGAATTATGCAATTTAGTGATTGAGTGTGACTCGCATAGTAGATGTTACTGTAGTTTGCTGTGTAATCTCCATTAACCTGTTTAGGAAGATCTTAGGCTGGTACTGTGGTATTTAAGTCACTATCTCCACCTGTTTAGGAAGAGGTCATCACATAATCAGCAATGAGAACAGGGTAGCGAGTATATACAGAACTGGGCGTATTCATAAAGCTTCTCACAGTAGCAGTGCTGATCTAGAATCAGTTTAGCCTTTTAGATCTTAATGAATAAGATTACATGGACCTGATCCTAGATACCCTATGACAAACCCTTTATGAACACAGGTGCTGGTCTGTGCTTCAGCAGATCTCTGTTTTACCCACTTTAGGCCCAACACTACTGGAGCGTTGTCACGGATCCCTCTAGAACTGTGTCATTGCGGACACCTGGTCCCCATTCCCACTGATTGTATTTGTATAAATGTGTCCTTTGTTTCACCATTGGGCTGTCGATTATTGTTACTATGTCCGTTGGTCGTGTGAGTACCTGTGCTGTGTGTTTTGGCTTTCATGCCATTGTGGATTGCGCAGATGATTATGGGTCTCGTCCCGTGTGATAATCATTGTGCACTTGGGTTATTTATTCTAGGTACTCCTCGCTCTTTTGTTTGGGTTTCAACCCTGTGCTTTGTATACATGTTTGTCTGGTCTTCGTCCCTGTGCCTTTACATGACACGCTGTAATTTGGGTGAAATAAAAAACTCTATTACGCATTCCTGCGCCTGTCTCCCGATCCCTTTATACCAACTTGACAAGTATAATACACTGGTGATGTTACTTGACTACTTCTGAGCACTCCAAAGCTGGCGGTAGGCTGAACAGAGTCTGTGATGATGTTGGGGAAGTGTTACCAGCGATAGCCGATGGATCAGGGAATTCACTTGGCTGTTTGATCATTTCTGCAGGCTTGGTTGGCAGTGACTCGCCATCAATAATACATTTACTTTGCATCCAGCAGTTGCATCCATCATAGAGCTGATCGCTGTACTTCTGAGCTACTGTGTACAAACTGTGTTTGTCAGTGTCCACAGAGAAGCACAGTACGTGTTCAGCGAACACATAATCCATAGAAAACGTTAGGGAAGATGAACGTCAAAAACAGATTATTGAAGTTGGAACACAAAGGTCATTGGGGCATAATCCAGAAGGAAAATGCATGAGTAATCCTTAAACCTGGTTAATTGTCCACTAGGGACACTGCTGCTTGGTTCTCTTGTTGTTTGAGAAGTCATAAAAACACTGAATTTCATGTCACCAAAATGTCAAAAGATTAAAAACTGACCATTGGCTAAATACATAGGGAACATAGTTAGTAGCATTACAAGGCTTCTAAAGCCAGCCTCTCCATCCCTCCTAATGCAACCTCATGTTTTTGTAGGCCGTCACTATAAATAAGAATTTGTTTTTAGCTGACTTGCCTAGTTAAATAAAGGGTAAAACACTAAGAGAATGGCAGCACTGGAACACTGTGACTTATCCACTACCATGTATGACTGGAACACTGTGACTTATCCATTACCATGTATGACTGGAACACTGTGACTTATCCATTACCATGTATGACTGGAACCATGGGGCTAGTCCCCTACCATGTATGGCTGGAACACTGTGACTCATCCACTACCATATATGACTGGAACACTGTGACTTATTTATTACCATGTATGACTGGAACCATGGGGCTAGTGTACTACCATGTATGACTGGAACACTGTGGCCGATCCACTGCCGTGTTCAACTGGAACACTTTGGCTGATCCACTAACATGTACGGCTGGAACACTGGGACTGATCCACTACTATGTACAACTGGAACACTGCGTACCAATACAAATCCAAGAGAGTCTGGACAGACGAACGGATGGAGTTGAGACTGTTTTCCCACAATGTGAAGTAAAGCTGGGGCCAAGTCTGGGAGGGATGGATCAGGTGCTTTCAGATTTCTATCAGCTCTCTCTGGCATGAAGCCCTCTATCCTCCTTTCCTTTAATTCAGGTTACTTTTTCATACATGAAGCTCTTTCAGATACAATTGACGGTCGTGAGTGGAGAGAGATTAGGAATGAAGGCTGTAGAATTACATAGGTACTAGCACTCAAACCATGGAAAGGACAAACCAAGGAGAAAGAGATGGAAAAATATACTTAATTAAATCCATGCTCAAAATGTTAACAAAAGGCTTCTATGCCTTTGTCAGTGCTGCTCCTCTTGTTGTTTATCCCTTTTTAGCACTTTGCACCTTTTGTTATTCTTTTGAGCATTGATTCAATTAAGTATATTTTTTCATCTTGGTTGTTTGAGTG
>NC_138296.1:19277500-19350000 GCF_965601325.2 Salmo salar
ATCAGATATTATGGATTTTGAGTCTCTTTCATTGGAGGAGCATGACCTTGAGAGCACTCAGTAAGGTCAGAGATAAAATAGTGTTTTGGTAGCAGGATCTTTTAATTAAGCTGCAGATGGGCTGTTAGAGCAATCCAGTGTCATTCAAGGAACAGTGGGTTAACTGCCTTGTTTAGGGGCAGAACGACAGATTTTTACCTTGTCAGCTCAGGGGTTCAATCTAGCAACCTTTGCGTTACTGGCCCAACGCTCTAACCACTAGGCTACCTGCTGCCCCAAATAATATGGCAACCATAGGGGAGGTTAATGTATTTATTGAAGCACTTTATGCCCTAGGCATGTAAAAGAAGCATATCAGAGTTAAACCAGTTTTAACAAAGACATCTGAGGACTGCAAAGGCCTTATTTGATTTTTTATTTTATTTAACCTTTATTTACCTTATAAAGACAATGAGGAAGTATTCTCCTTCAAATCCAATCAAATCAAATCAAGCTTTATTTATACAGCACATTTCAGACAGCGCGCATTACAGGAAAAAACGAATAAAAAACGATGAAAATAATAGTTGAAATATGTACTTCACAACAAAAGAATGACACAAATTGAACAACTAAAAAGCACCCTAAGGAAAAACAAAGCTAAAAAGGTGTGTTTTAAGATCACTTTTAAATACTGTAGGTCCACAGCTTCAGCACACCTCAGGTTCTCTAGCAGGCTATTCCAGAGGCTGGGGGGATAATAACTAAAGGCTACCTCTCCATGCCTCTTGGTCCTAGGCTTTGGTATAGTTAAAAGGGATAGTTCAAAGGGACCTACAGTACTGGGTACATAACTTAAAGGAATGTCTGACTAGGGCTGTTGCAGTGACCGTATTACCGCCACACCGGCGGTCACGAGTCATGAAGGCAGTCAAATTCCACGTGACCGTTTAGTCATGGTTATTAGGCTTCTCCAAGCTCTGATGCTGCTGATGGTCATTAGTAGCCTACCAAACTTGCTAACTGCCTGGTACTCAGGACCATATTGTCCCTCTAATCACTCTGACATCAATGCAAATGTGATCGAAAATCGAACACTTCATGAGAGCCCATTTCTATAGGATATGCAATTGCGTGAGAAAACAGAGTGATGGCCTAAACTAAAAAGAGGAGGAGACAGTCTGACCTTATATTTGGCGGCTAGTTTCAACCATCCTTTGGAACATTTGCACAACACCAGCTTGTTGTTATGATACAAATCAATGTCCTCAACATAAAATATTGAGCGCTTAAGTAAAATGTCCTACCCTACACATTGATTCTTCACAGATTGGATAATTTTGATATTTCAAATATTGGCCTGTATTCTTGGGTCTGTCTTGTTTGGTGATGCAAGTTGTTAGAAATACTCACTCCAGCAATACACCATAGGAGAGAAGCACTGTCCAGATATCCACCTATTAAGTGTAAACCTCTACAGAGCACTGAGCTCTCCCCAGTCCTCTTCCTACTCCCCCTCCTCTTCCTCCAACTCGTCCGCCTTCCTCCTCCTCTTTAGCAGCATCACAGATGGTCCGTAAAATAACTTGACGGAACAAGGGATGACTCGACATCCATCTCCATCTGTACCTCACCACCACTCTCAAGCTGTAAGTAAGTCTGTCGTAATGAATTAGTCGCTAACACAAACTGGCACAATTGACTGTTAGCACCAGGAAAGACACCTGGGAGATCAGAGAGTTATACACAAAGTGAAGCTGGGGCCATGAAACGTCCTGTCAGCCAGAAAGATTACAGACCCTATATAGACACTGTAAATCGCTATTTGGTCCGGAAGACCTCCTGGCCCTGGATGGAGCCTGATCAGAGACGGTGGACCATATAGCCCTGGCTCTGACACTCCAATTCAGGTGTGCAATCAGAAACGCGCCTGGGGATGATTGGACAAAGAACGTACTAGCCAGTGTCCACTGTCTGAGTTCTAGCCCCCTATACTCATCTAATGTATGGCACAACATGCTCGTGCACTAGATATGAGTGGGAAAGCAACACACATTTGAATGCTAAAACAAGTTGCACTCTGCTGTCTATGAGGAACCATGAGTGCCACAGCAGTAGAGCTTCTGGCAGCTTTTGGCTATGCTTATACAACCCACCTATCAGGTGTCTGTCTCTCTGTCTGGTTGTGCCTTGCGGACACGCACGCACACACCACACACACACACATGCACACGCACACACGCACGCACACACGCACACATGCACACACACACACACACACACACGCACACTCACACACAAACGCATACACACAAACACTCCTTCTGTGCAACTTTAATGAGTATTTATACAGACCGACTAATGTATGGCTAAGTGGCTTAGTATAAGTAGAGAGGCCAATATGCAATTTCCTGAAAAGCTTTCAGTGACATTGGCCCTCTTGATTTTCCAGAAACATGAAACCTTAAAAAAGCTCTAAATTCTACTCACATTTTTTACAGAAATGAAAAGAAGTTCACTTCAAAGAAAACAAAAGCATTTTTTCCAGTACCACTGTCTTTATTTTGCTACTAAGAACTAAAATGTTCCCTAATCATATAGTATTCGAAGGATTCCAAGGATTTCATGATGTCACGCCCTGGCCATAGAGACGGTTTTAGTCTCTATTTTGGTTAGGCCAGGGTGTGACTAGGGTGGGCATTCTATGTCCTTTTTTCTATGTTTTTGTATTTCTTTGTTTTGGCCTGGTATGGCTCTCAATCAGGGACAGCTGTACATCGTTGTCGCTGATTGGGAGCCATACTTAGGCAGCCTGTTTTCCTTTGGGTTTTTGTGGGTACCGTAAATTCCGGACTATAAGCCGCAACTTTTTTCCCCACGCTTTGAACCTCGCGGCTTAAACAATGACGCGGCTAATATATGGATTTTTCCCGCTTTCAATTTTTTTCTCTCCAAAAAAACACATTCTGTGACGTGCTCAGTTTTTTGGCGGCATGAAGCTTTCATTAGACCAATGAAATTGCCAAATGGGTTAAGGTCAAACAACTTTTTTGTTTACTGTTTAGATTAAATCGAGCGCTCTCAAACTTCCCATCATTCTGATTACGGTAGAGCAGCTGCACGGGAGCTTGGTCTTAATGAGTCGATGATAAGACGTTGGAAACAGCAGCGTGAGGAATTGACTCAGTGCAAAAAGACAACTAAAGCTTACTGCTAATTTTTATTTTTTGTTACAAGCCGTGTTTCGTTAAAGCCTATTTATTATTGTTACAAGCCGTGTTTCGTTAAAGCCTATTTATTTTTGTTACAAGCCGTGTTTCGGTAAAGCCTATTTATTTTTGTTACAAGCCGTGTTTCGTTAAAGCCTGTGTAAAGTTAATTTGTTTCAATGTACCGTTTATCTTATATCCTGTTGCCTAGTAACCTTCCACCTATACATATCTACCTCCATCACTCCAGTATCCCTGCACATTGTAGATATGGTATTGGAAGGGACCCTGTTTATAGTGCGCTTACTTACTTACTTGTTGCGTTCTTCATATTTTTTCTTATTTCTCGTGTGTTTTTCTAGTATTACATTGTTATTGATTATTGTATTGTTGTGCTTTGAGTTTGCAAGAAAGGCATTTCATTGTACTTGTGCATGTGACATTAAAACTTGAAACATGATCTGATGTTACTTAAAGGTTGCACAATTGCCCCTATCACTGCCATTGATTGTAAGATAGTGATGGCTAAAGTTAGCTGAAGTTTGTAGTGGCTGTTTACAGAACACAAAACCATTGATTACAGTTTCTCCTGGCCCATAGACACATTTTTGGATGAGGAACCGTCTAACATCAAGTCGTAAAATCCTGAACTTCCCTTTTAATAGACCACAGTACTGCCAGATAACCGATTGGTTTGCCGGGCATCCATTACCTGCACGAACCAAAACTCCCTGTGAAAACTAACCGTTATGAAATATTAATGTGCATATCTTTCTGTCTCTTTGTCTATCTCTGGTTTAATTGTCTGTAGAGAATGGTGAAAGTATGTGAACACTGACGTTAGTCATATCATTCTTTTCTCTGCAAATAAGACGGATAGAAAGTGCATTAACAAAGGAAGAAGGATCGATGTGACAGTAACAGTAGTTTAGCAGGGGTTCCCAAACCTTTTCACCCGGGGCCCACCTTCCAGCCCCCCTGCACACGTGCCGTGTCTATTTCTCATTGGCACAAGCCATGGTTCATGACGCAAACTGTTCACACCCATCTTGTTGGTGGAGAGAATTTTCCAGGTTTAAAGCTTATTTCCTACAAACGTTTTCATGAGGCGCATAGAAGATGCAGTTTTTAAGCACATTTTCTTGCAATTCTATACATTTTGCCATGTCTAATGTGAGTTTATGTGATATTTGAGTAAATAAAAAATGACTGTAATATCTGACATTGGCTAGTTTATTAACTGGACATTTCTGACAAATTATAAATAGCTCTCTAAGGTCTCCACCTTGTGCACTTTACTATTACACCTTTCAAGAGTAAGTTTAAAACCGAACTGAGTTCCACCCCCCTTGGCGACCCCTACTCGCCCCACAGTTTGGGAACTGTTCTAGAAGTCTGGCTTCACAGACACAGATGAACACTACTGAAGAAAATGTTGTCATTCTGCAATTACTTAAAAAGGGACTATTCACAATGACAGTGTTTTCCAATGCTTTCAGCCTCAAGTGCTAAACCCACCACCATATAGCTTCTCTATTCAAACTGAACAACACGTATACAGTGCAAGTTAACTTTAACTTTCATGACTTGCATAGAAAGGGACATCAAAGTGCTATATTCAAGAACTAGACTATTTGTACCATTGAGTGCCATGGGCATATTAAGTCTCTGTCAGATATGAATAGAATCCCTGAGGCAGATTTATAGTTACAGAGAATCCAATGAGTTTAAAACTGAACCAGCTATCAGGGGCCCAGAAATAATAGTCTATTGTGAGTTACTCCTGACTAAGTTCTGGTTGGTTTTTCACATAAACAGAGACAAAACATTTCACCATTATATTGTATGTAGGCTATAATATATGATCTGTCGGTCTTTCCATCATGCGTATAGCTTCTAGCTACAAGATACAGTGTGTGTGTGTCTGTGAGTGTGTGTGTGTGTGTGTCTGTGTGTCTGTCTGAAGGTCTGTGTGTCTGTCTGTGTGTCTGTGTGTATCTGTGCCTGTATCTCTCTCTGTGTGTGTGTGTGTGTGTGTGTGTGTGTGTGTGTGTGTGTGTGTGTGTGTGTGTGTGTGTGTGTGTGTGTGTGTGTGTGTGTGTGTGTGTGTGTGTGTGTGTGTGTGTGTGTGTGTGTGTGTGTGTGTGTGTGGGTGTGTGTGTGTGTGTGTGTGTGTGTGTGTCGTTCCCGAATATTGGGGGTTTAGATGAGCTGAATATTGAGTGCATTTATACTGCTACCAGACTGACTCACCTGTTGAACATGCTCAACAGTGATGATGTGACAGTTAGGGAGTTATCCAGAGCCTCCCTCGTTCTGGACCTACGGAGGCAGAAGGTTCCACTGGCCAGGGACACTGTGGACAAGTTCCTGGGTTTCAGAAGGATGGCCAATGGAAATTTGGCTTTGGAGTCTGGTCAGACTGGCTGGACCTCAACGACCTGTGTAATCGGACTGGAGTGGAGCTCAGGTGGACACGGACTGATACGCAAACTGAGTCAGTGACTGCATTTGATGCAGTTGTGGCAGATTGCGGTGTTGTTGTGGAGGCTTCTGTCACCCATGATGGTACATCTCATCCTACATCCAGGACAACACTCCTTGGTATCAGACGGATGCAGCTACTGCAACACTGGACTGGCCTGAGGCTGCAGGGGAAACTCACTGCTCTGGACTGTGCTGATCACTCTGTCTCCCATTCCATGTACCAGAATGCTGCCACACCTTTACTGTTAAGACGAGGCTGCAAGTTCTACAAACAAAACATAATCTAGCACTCTGGTAACCCGCAAACCATGACCCATTTTGTATTCTACATGAGTCAAATGTAATGGAGTCCATTGCCCATTTTGTGAATGGCTGCGGTTCGTACAAGGATTTGTACATTGCTAGACATGACCACCTTGTTGACCTGATAGCCAGAAAGGTGAGACAACAGTCTCACCAACAGCACACATGCAGAAACATTCTTTTTTAAGGGGAAGCTGGTTTGATGTTAATGATGATGTGTTTTCCTGTGTGCCAAATACACCAGATATTGTTGTTATGGGGGGAGGTGCTCATTTTGGAAGTGGGCTGCTCATTTGACAGCTTCAAGGAACAGGCCTTTGCCAAGAAGCCACTTAAGTTCCAGCAAGCTTGGACAGTCTTGGGTGTAGGTGCAAGCTGGTGGTGCTGATATTCTGCAGTCTCGGCCACATACCCAGGCTTTCAGTGTGTGGCCTCCAGATTGCGGGCCTGACAAAAACTAGGGCAAAGTGTGTCGGTCTGTCTGTGTGGGTGTCTGTGTTTGTGTGTGTGTGTGCAGGGGAGAACTGACCATTTGGCATTTCAGGCAAATGCCAGATGGGCTGGTCCATTTCTAGCCTAGTGTACGTATTGTAACTTGTTTTTTTTTCTGCAAAATATTCTCTATCTGGCTAATAATGGAGGTCTCGAGGGAAAGAAATGGGCCGGTGTTTTAGATATGCCAGCTGTATTCTCTCCATTAGTTTCTATGATCCTCAGGCAGTTGCTTTTAGAAGTAAGACTCTCTGTAGAGATATTCATCCTCATTTCCAGCTCACCATCCAACAGAATAACTCAATTCTATGTGGCAGCTGCAAATACTGTAGCTTTTATGAGGGCATTTCACAAAATAAAGATCCCATGTACACGCCTATGAAATTATATGTGCGATCTCGTGATATTTTCATATTTTTATGCCATGTATTTGTTTTCGCCATGAACTGACAGTGCCTTTTTTAATTGCCACTCTGGGATTAATAAAGTTGTATCCAATTTAAATCAAAATGAGCTGGGTGATTAAACTCATTATGTACTTACAGAAAACATTCTGAAGGTGGTGAGAAAGAGAAAGTGTCAGCGTGTGTTGAGTTCCACATATTTATTGAAAGTGAAACTTCTTCAACAAAACAATAAACAAGTAACAAACCGTGACTACGTGGTGCAACAAGCACAAACCCAAACAATATCCCTCAAACACAGGTGGGAAAAATGGCTACCTAAATATGATCCCCAATTAGAGGCAACGATTACCAGCTGGCTCTAATTGGGAACCATACAAAACACCAACATAGAAATATTGAACTAGAACACCCCCTACTCACGCCCTGACCTACTACACCATAGAGAACAAAGGGCTCTCTATGGTCAGGGCGTGACAGAAAGTGCAAAAACAAATAGGCTTTTCAAAGCAGTAGCTGTGCCCAAACGTGTGATAATGTGAATATGTTCATCCAGAGAAGATATTTTGAAGTGAGAACAGGAGAGGATCTGACACGAGTAGAACAAGAGAAATGCTGAAGACTGAGAAGTGAGATCTTGCTAAACAGCGGAGTCCTTTAGGCCCTGCTTCTGAACATGATGGCAGGCTGTCGTAGTTCACTGCCCTCTCTGGTTAATGTGTTTAACAAGACACTTACTGCATGGTCACACGCATAAATAGCACCCATGGTGTTCAATATCACTCTGTTCAGCACACAACTCTAAGGGGACAGTTTGAGTGAAAGACCAGGATGGGAGTTATGGTGGAAGAGTGTGAGATTACAATGTCAAACACTTTATAATCCACAGACTGAGGGTGTTCCAACCCAATGTCAAACACTTTATAATCCACAGACTGAGGGTGTTCCAACCCAATGTCAAACACTTTATAATCCACAGAGTGAGGGTGTTCCAACCCAATGTCAAACACTTTATAATCCACAGAGTGAGGGTGTTCCAACCCAATGTCAAACACTTTATAATCCATAGAGTGAGGGTGTTCCAACCCAATGTCAAACACTTTATAATCCACAGACTGAGGGTGTTCCAACCCAATGTCAAACACTTTATAATCCACAGACTGAGGGTGTTCCAACCCAATGTCAAACACTTTATAATCCACAGAGTGAGGGTGTTCCAACCCAATGTCAAACACTGTATAATCCACAGAGTGAGGGTGTTCCAACCCAGAGGGTGAATGGGCAATACAAAATATTTAAGTGCCTTTGAATGGGGTATGGTAATAGGTGCCAAGCGCACCGGTTTGAGTGTGTCAAGAACTGCAACGCTGCTGGGTTTTTCATGCTCAACAGGTTCCCGTGTATCAAGAATGGTCCACCACCCAAAGAACATCCAGCCAACATGACACAACTGTGGGAAGCATTGGAAACAACATTGGCCAGCCTCCCTGTGGAACACTTTCAACACCTTGTGGAGTCCATGCCCCAAAGAATTGAGGCTGTCCTATAGTTTAGTTTTCCATTCCCCAGCCTAACCATCAGCTATCGGAAGTCCTATAGTTTAGTTTTATGTTCCCTAGCCCAATCATCAGCTATCTGAAGTCCTATAGTTTAGTTTTATGTTCCCTAGCCCAATCATCAGCTATCTGAAGTCCTATAGTTTAGTTTTATGTTCCCTAGCCCAATCATCAGCTATCTGAAGTCCGATTTTGACATGAGAGGGCTTCTGACAGTGTGTCAGACGGCTCCAGGTGCTGTGGTCAAGCCGGTGCAAATGGGTGTTTGGGGAGGAAAAGGAAGGAAAATTGACTACATCTCAGCCAGGCAGAACTCACACGAGAGGGAATCATAGTGACACCAGCCTGCCTCTCCCCATAGACACCATGGTCTATCATGTCTGTCCACTCTGCTTTGTGGTGAGGACCTGAAATATCTCACCCAGTAGCCAGATCAGCCGTTGGCCTCAAGAATCCTTTCATTGTTCTACAGAACAAGGTATTGTTGAGCATGTTCTGTCCCTTTACCTGAGATCTCAACCAGTCTCAACCAGTTTGGTGAGCCACACAGTAAGTCAGAGCCTGATGAAGACGTCCTTCACCAAAACATAAGGGTGTTTGTTTGTCCCAAAAAATAAACTCAGATCTAAGCAGACACAGGGTGCTCCTTTTTCATGTTCTTGGATGTTTCACATTAGTCACCTGTTGAAGTGTCCTAGGGTAAGGAGTACTTTTCTGATTATCATGTCCTTCAGATGAACACCTGATTCTCTTTTTTGTTTTTGTTCAAGCTGGGCTGAAGCCCATTTGGGCACACTTTGACTCCATCACTGAGTTTTTCATTTTGTACAAATAGTAGAGGTGTTATGTGTTACTGCCGCATGGCTGGAGGCTTTCCAGAGAAGAGCATTCAAAACCTGTCCTTGAATCCCATTGTTCTGTCAAAAACAGTTAACTTAAAGACTACTTTTCACCGACTTTCTTAGTATAATGCCTGCACCATCGAGAGCATCCTGACTGGTTGCATCACCACCTGGTATGGCACTACAGAGGGTAATGTGTATGGCCCAGTACTTCACTGGGGCCAAGCTTCCAGCCACCCTAGTCATAGACTGTTCTCTCTGCTACCGCAGTGCTACCGCAGTGCTACCGCAGTGCTACCGCAGTGCTACACCAGTGCTACCGCAGTGCTACCGGAGTGCCAAGTCTAGGTCCAACAGTTTCTACCCCCAAGCCATAAGACTCCTGAACATGTAATCAAATGGCTACCCAGACTATCTGCATTGCCCCCCCCCCCCCCCAATTGATATTTTACTGGTGCTCTTTAATTATTTGTTACTTGTATTTCTTATTCTTTTTTTGTTGTGTTTTTTCTTAGAACTGCATTGTTGGTTAAGGGCTTGTAAGTAAGCATTTCCCCGTAAGGTCTACACTTGTTGTATGTGATTTGATAACATGTTTTTTTTTTAACTCATTGCACTGAGCATCTACAAAGTCGGTCCTCGGGACCCCAAGGGGTGCACATTTAGTTTTTTTCCACTACACAGCTGATTCAAATAATCAACTAATCATCAAGCTTTGATCATTTGAATCAGCTGTGTAATGTTAGGGCAAAAAAACAAAACGTGCCCCCCTTGGGGTCCCGAGGAACGAGTTTGGGAAACTGATCTACAGTATGATAGAAATTATAATTCTATTCTGTTTGATATGTGAGCTTTGACAGTCTCTCATGAATGAGTTTTCAACATGTATTTAATTACAAGATCTTATTTTGGTAGACATACTGCACTGTATATTATGTGCTAAGAAGGTCTTCAACCGATTGCTGCCCGCACCACTACTCTGGACTGTTCTGACTTAGATTATGTGTACAACTACAAAAACCTAGGTGTCTGGTTAGACTGGAAACTCTCCTTCCAGACTCACGTTAAGCATCTCCAATCCAAAATTAAATTAAGAATCGGCTTCCTATTTCGCATCCTTCTGTCACGTTTTCTTAGGGGCAGGGAAAAGGGGCAGAGTCAAGTGGCAGGAGAATGAGGTCCGGTAGTGCCCAAGTTTATTGCCACCATAAACAAGGTAGTCGAAAAAGGCACAGGGTGTGCACAATGCCCAAAAAGGGAGAATAGTTCCCAAAACTAGAACGCACGGGGCAAAGCCCGGCAATACAATAAGAATAAGTTCCACGCTGAAATCTAAGGCAGCGCTAACTACCATCTGCCCGTAGACATACAAACAATCCCGCACGAATACAGAACACAAAGGACAAACTAAATCCCCCCCCCCCCCCCCACTAATGACAGACAAGGAACAGGTGCGGACCTAGACAGACAAAAACCAAAGAACACAGAAACATAGATCGGTGGCAGCTAGTAGGCCGGCGACGACGACCGCCGAGCTCCGCCCAACCGAGGAGGGGCGCCACCTTCTGTGGATACTGTGACACCTTCACTCATGCTGCCAAACATACCCTCGTAAAACTGACTATCCTACCGATCCTTGACTTCGGCGACTTCATTTACAAAATAGCCTCCAACACTACTCAGAAAATTGGATGCATTCTATCACATGCTATCTATGCCATCCGTTTTGTCACCAAAGCCCCATATACTACCCATCATTACGACCTGTATGCTCTCGTTGGCTAGCCTTCTCTTCATACTCGTCGCCAAACCCACTGGCTCCAGGTCATCTATAAGTATTTGCTAGGTAAAGCCCCACCTTATCTCTCCTCACTGGTCACCATAGCAGGACCCACCCGTAGCACGCACTCCAGCAGGTATATTTCCATGGTCACCCCCGAAGCTTTATCTTGGCCAGGTCGCAGTTGTAAATGAGAACTTGTTCTCAACTGGCCTACCTGGTTAAATAAAGGTGAAATAAAACAATAAAATAACAAAGGTCTGGAGACATCAATGGCACATTCAAGTATAAAGGTATTATCTGTGTGGCCTCACAATTTATAATGCATTGAGGTTAGAAGAAGCCTGAAGCAATCCCAGTCTTCCTCTCACAAGCTCGAAGAGGACATGTCACAGACCACACTGTAAATTCAGATATATCTGGCTGTTCATTCTCCATCTGTTGTTCAGCACATCACAACCAATAATCAGTTGGCCACTCAGCCAGAGGGATAAGAGTGCCAAGGCAGAAATATGATGAGTGTTGAGTGCCAACAAGTGTCTTCAACAACCCACTTCAACCCTTGTTCATGTTCGTGCATGGTTCCTGTGTCATTGACTGTAGTCTGGCATTGTTCAGATACAAGTCTGCATATGACACTTTTAATGGAATTTTATATCTTAATAATAATAATCAACAATCAATAAGCCTTGACTAATCCCCAAGGTTTGTAAGACAATGGGTTAAATAATTAGGCAAGGACTCAGCTTTCTGCAAAAGGTTCATTTGGCTTTATTCAGAGAACGTTCTGCCCAACATACACAAAACATCTATTATATACCAGGCTCCTCATTTACACACACACATTAGACACTAAGGAGAGTTCATTGTTCTTCCTCAGAACTCTCAACACCAGCTGACAGTTTTTAGTACTCTGAGATTAGGGAAACCTGGAGGGTTCAAGCTAGGTCAGTTCAACCACAGTTTAACAGTTCTATATGTTTACTTAAACACACAGACCTCCATTTCTCTCTTATCCTCGTCAATCTCATGAGACTTATACTTAACACTTTAGTTACTCTTGCTACAGGCTATATATATATATATATCCATGCTTCATAACTTCTAATTAACAAGGGATTATTAATTAATTTACCTTTATTAGATAATTCTCTTATCAGACACATTATACAGGCCGGTCACAACAAAGGTGTCACGCAAACAAAATCAACTAAAAACAATGTTCAACGGGAACATAAAACAGAAGAGGTAACGTGAACAAAGAGTTCCACTGCCACGTACACTGAACATAAACAAAGCCAGACCATTTGATATTCCAACATTGATAGGAACAGGAAGAATACAATTCACTCTTTGTTTTCCCCTCACCTGCTAGAGTTTACTGATGGTGGTTTGTTCATATTATTAGTGTCTGATCCCAGTGATGTAGTCAAGGCACTAAACCTTGAGTCAAGGGACTTGGGAGTCTGAATCAAGGGACTTGGGAGTGTGAGTCAAGGGACTTGGGAGTGTGAGTCAAGGGATTTGGGAGTATGAGTCAAGGGACTTGGGAGTCTGAGTCAAGGGATTTGGGAGTCTGAGTCCAGTAACGTGTCATGAAAATCATGACTTGAGTCCGAGTCAAGTCTGAGTTCTGGACTCAGGTCCATACAACTCTGTCTGATCCCATTAGTATTATTAGTATCCTAGTAGTTTGTGATCTGGTCTTGGAACATGCCTTAGTCTGACACAAATGTCTCAAAATCACCCTTTTTTATTTGAGCAATTAAAAATGCAACACAAAAAATCTCACTGTGTCAAAACGTTTTCCTAAGTGGCTGATGTGACCTTAATGAAAATGCATTATTTTTAACGCTTGCCATTTCCATAGGAACACGCCAGAGGCATGTTTCAGTTAACACTCACTGTCATTACCGGCTCCCATTGTCTCCCTGTCAGACCTGGGTTCAAATAGTAGTTGGGTCCTTTCAAATACTGTGAGCATTTGATTAAGCCTGCCTGGAGTTTGCACTTTTGGGACTATTCCATTGGCTCTGTTGCACTAGGCAAGTTCAATCAAGCACAGCTGAAGTATTACAAAGAAAACAAAAACTATTTGAACCCAGGTCACATTAGAACCCTCTGAAGCCAGCCCCTCCACAACTCCCCATGCAACCCTCCAGTCGCCGTGAGTGCTCTTCCTGTACCACCTGGGGTTCAAAGATCATTGTTGTACCCTCACACACAGGGGTCAGAATCCCTCAGGGTGAAACCCTTACAGAACTCATTAGCTACATCAACCTCTTAGAGAGACCCTATTGTTACAAAACTATAATAACATTCACATACATGATTTATTACAGAAAGATTGAATGGTCAGAAACACCTGAGGATTAGTTTGTGTTGAAATTCTGGAGCTGTAACCTTGCAGTGTCTTACTTGCTGCAGCTATTGTGAAAGAGGTAAAGGGAGAAACAGTATTTTATGTTCTCATGAACTCATATAGGATGGACAGAAGTTTGGTATCATTCTGAAACCGGTTGGCTTTACACAGAATAGTAGTCTGCTGGGAGTGTGACTGTTTATCTGTGGCTAATAACAGTCACCTTAAGAAGACCAAGGTTTTGACCATGTATTTTCTAAGACCAGATGTCTTGCCTTGTTATTTTCTGTTGAAAAGTGTTCAGTTACATACACTACATGGCCAAAGGTATGTGGACACCTGCCGGTCTAACATTTCATTCCAAAATCATGGGCATTAATATGGAGTTGGTCCTCCCTTTGCTGCTATAACAGCTTCCACTCTTCTGAAGGCTTTATACTAGATGTTGGAACATTGCTGCGGGGAATTGCTTCCATTCAGTCACAAGGGCATTAGTGAGGTTGAGCACTGATGTTGGGCGATTAGGCCTGGCTTGCAGTCGGCGTTCCAATTCCTCCCAAAGGTGTTCGATGGGGTTGAGGTCAGGGCTCTGTGCAGGCCAGTCAAGTTCTTCCACACCAATCTCGACAAACCATTTCTGTATGGACCTTGCTTTGTGCACTGGGGCATTGTCATGCTGAAACAGGAAAGGGCCTTCCCCCAAATGTTGCCACAAAGTTGGTAGCACAGAATTGTCTTGAATGTAATTGTATACTGTAGCGTTAACATTTCCCTTCACTGGAACTAAGGGGCCTAGCCCAAACCATGAAAAACAGCCCCAGTCCAATATTCCTCCGATACCAAACTTTACAGTTGGCACTAAGCATTGGAGCAGGTAGTGTTCTCCTGGCATCCGCCAAACCCAGATTTGTCCGTCGGGCTGCCAGATGGTGAACCATGATTCATCACTCCAGAGAATGTGTTTGACTGAACCCAATGGCGGCGAGCTTTACACCACTCCAGCCAACGCTTGGCATTGAGCATGGTAATCTGATGCTTGTGTGCAGCTGCTCGGCCATGAAAACCCATTTCATGAAGCTCCCGATGAACAGTTCTTGTGCTGACATTGCTTCTATAGGCAGTTTGGAACTCGGTAGTAAGTGTTGCAACAGTGGACAGACGATTTTTACACGCTACGTGCTTCAACACTCAAAGGTCCCGTTCTGTGAGCTTGTGTGGCCTACAAATTCACCGTTGAGCCATTGTTGCTCCTAGACGTTTCCATTTCACAATAACAGCAAGTACAGTTGACCGGGCAGCTCTAACAGGGCAGAAATTAGATGAACTTACTTGTTGGAACGGTGGCATCCTATGGTGGTGCCATGTTGAAAGTCACTGAGCTCTTCAGTACAGGCCATGCGGCTGCAAATGTTTGTCTATGGAGATTGCATGTCTGTGAGCTTGATTTTATATACACCTGTCAGCAACGGGTATGGCTAACATAGCAAAATCCAATCATTTGAAGGGGTGTCCACATACACTCTCTGAAGCAGCTAGAATGAAGCATTTATGAAAAGGCTTTCAAGGTCCTTTACATCAGGTTGTCTGGGGGGATGTAAGACATGGGGACAGACAGACACTTGAGACGACTTGAAGAGCGGAATTCACCCCGACTTCATAAAAATAAAAAATAAACTCCTGGGCCGGCTGGGCGAACAAGACCCGGCGATCCGGCTGAGGCCCGACGTGGGATGGGCGCCTTCCTGAGCCAACCAGGGCAAGGAAACCTAGGGCGTGGAAGCCCGACGAGCTGGCCAGGCACCCCCGGTTCCATCGGCGGCGACCCAGAGCTGACGTCACCACCAACCGGAACGCCAGTAGTCCCCAATGCTTCGTGTAATGGCTGCTGCATTCTGTCACAAGGATGACACTGGAGAGGCAAAGCAGGAACGGGGAGTCAAACATTTAATATGGAACGGACATGGAACGGGTAACACAGACAAATAACAATCAATGCAGTAGCGGGAAACAGAGCTGGGGAACTGACAAATATAGGGGAGGTAATAAACACGTAACTGAGTGAGTCCAATATCGCTGATGCGAGTGATAAGGGAAGGCAGGTGTGCGTAATTGAGGATGGCAGGAGTGCGTGATGCAGGGCAGCCTGGCGCCCTCGAGCGCCAGGGGGGAAGAGCGGGAGCAGGCGTGACAACACACACATCTAAGGTTGCACACCGTGGCTGTACGCCAAGCCGCCAAGCACAGACCAGCCTGATATCACAGACTCACAGCACTCTAATTTTAGGTCTGAGAATAGATGCATATTCAAATACTTAATTTCCATTTTAATTATGTTTGTGCTGAAACCAAACACAGCATTTGCATAATAATTAACGGTGTTGCCATACACTTAATTGGCTCTGTCAAAGAGAATGAGGAGACCAGAGATAACGATAGGCAATAAATATGGTGGCGGTGAGTACATAACAGGACATAAAAGTTCATGAGAGATGCCTCGTGGCTGTTCTTGTCCTCACCAATGTCCCTACACCCAAATAGCAACACATTTAAACACATTATAGCCTTGTCCTTATCTCCTTCTGATTTGTAACATACCGTGACCATATTAGGACAACTTGCTGAAATTGATTCCGTCCTATATGGTCCCCATATAGGCAATAACAGAAGGTTTTTCTTAGTGTGCATACTATTGCGCTCCGATCATGCAAATTGGTCGGAGCATGAGTACAAATAAAAAAGTGAGAGAAAATTAACTCAGACTTGATGAATTGTTGCCCATTTACATCTCATAATTTTTATAAATACAAGCTATGTTCATTTTGGCATGTTTAACTGCCTAAAATATCCATTGTAGTGTGCATAGTTCGCAGGCCAACTGACGAAGAATTGGTAGCTGCTAGCTACCCACAAAGAATTTGTTGCTAACGCTGGCCATCTACCTAGTTTAACAACAATAGTTTTAGGCCTTTTTTACATATACAACTAGCTGACTAGCTACATTAATACGGTCCACATATAGCTAGTTGATAATTATGAAGTTACAAGCTTGTACAACTAGCTGGCTAGCTAGATTAATATGATCCACATATAGCTAGTTGATAATTATGAAGTTAAAAGTTTGCGTTTGCTTTATGTAGTTATCTTGTTTCGTCTGTATTTGTCAAAGGTACTAGCATGAAGTGCTTCTCAAATATAAAATTGTATGCATTCTCCACACTCTCGTCCTCACAAGAACATACACAAGAGAACATTCTCGAAGAACAAACTCTGAGCATTAGAGTGTGGAGCACAGTAGTATGCATTTTGAGAAACACCCAGAGTGTGTCATTGCTATGAGTTGACTGCATAGTTTTGTTTAAGCTAAGTACGTGTCCAGTACCAGGGCCCATCTACACTGAATTTAAATCTTAGATAAATACTTAATCATTGTTTTTCCTTGTTGGACCTGTGTCTACAATGTATCCAATTGGACCTGTGTTTACTATTTATCCAATTGGACCTGTGTCTTTACAATGTATCCAATTGGACCTGTGTCTACAATGTATCCAATTGGACCTGTGTCTACAATGTATCCAATTGGACCTGTGTCTACAATGTATCCAATTGGACCTGTGTTTACTATTTATCCAATTGGACCTGTGTTTACTATTTATCCAATTGGACCTGTGTCTACAATGTATCCAATTGGACCTGTGTCTACACTGTATCCAATTGGACCTGTGTTTACTATTTATCCAATTGGACCTGTGTTTACTATTTATCCAATTGGACCTGTGTTTACTATTTATCCAATTGGACCTGTGTTTACTATTTATCCAATTGGACCTGTGTCTACAATGTATCCAATTGGACCTGTGTTTACTATTTATCCAATTGGACCTGTGTTTACAATGTATCCAATTGGACCTGTGTTTACAATGTATCCAATTGGACCTGTGTCTACAATGTATCCAATTGGACCTGTGTTTACCATTTATCCAATTGGACCTGTGTTTACAATGTATCCAATTGCGGTTTGTGTGGTTGTTGTTTTAGTTTTTCTGTTATTTTGTTGCAAAGTCCATTTGGTGCAGTGATATAGAACAACAATAAGGCACCTATTGTTGGAACTACTTCCAACAGTCTGGTTATCTGAAATCAATGCACACTGCCAATCAGAACTGAGTATTCACCGATGGCATGGTATAATGTTTCCTATGTACATCATTATTTCACACACAGGCACAGACACACACATACACATACACATGGATTGTGTATTGTAGATGTATGTGGTAGTAGAGTAGTGGCCTTAGGGAACACACTTAATGTGTTGTGAAAAGTGTTATGAAATGTAATGTTATGTAATATTTTAAATTCTACGCAGCTGCCTTAATGTTGCCTTGGCAGCAGCTAATACAGACCCTTAATAAATACAAATACAAAATGTCAAATATTGTCAAGGTTGGCTCAAGGAAGCAGGAGAGGCAGAGTCAAGCGCAGGAGACAGAAAATCCGTGAATACACTTTTAATGAGCATCCACAACGTACGAACGCGGTAGGGCAGGGCGCATACAAACAAACGCTCCAAAACCCCAGCTCAGACACTAAGCAGGGACGCAGCCCACAATAACCTCTGCGGCAAAACAAAACACAGGCAGAGGGAAACACTCGTTCCTCAAACGACATAAGTCCTGACACAGAACAATCACGCACAAAACACAAACCTACCTAGCTAGACTAAATACCCCCCCACTAACAACTAAAACAAAACAGGTGTGTGCCTAACCTAGACCTAACCAACAGAAAGTGAAACAGAGGATCGATGGCAGCTAGTAGGCCGGCGACGACGACCGCTGAGCATCGCCCGGGCGAGGAGGGGCGCCACCATCCGTCGGTGTCGTGACAAATATATTGACTTTGGCCATCAGATGCATATATCTGTCCAGTACAATTAGATGACTTTGTAGAATGAACATTATTAAAACTCTTCAGCTAAATCAAGGATGCCCGTTAATCAAATTGATCCCTGAGTAATAGAATGGATTTATGATGCTAATATTGTCTCATAGCGGTGTGGGCATTGTGTGGCCGTTAAAAAATACACCATTGATTTGATACCTATTGTACTTTCAGAAGGGACAAAAAGACGTATTGCTACAGTCACTGTAACACAAAGGGAAAGAGAAGTGTGTTTGTGTATAATTGGACTCAGGTGAGTAAACATTGTGAGAGAGCTGTTATGGATAGGCACTGATTTATGAACATCAGCCAAAAGCCCTGGGACAATCTCTGCACTCCCTAACCAGAGGAATTTGTGATTCAGAAAAAATTATCTGGGACCAGGCTACTTTGCCTTCAGTGCAGTAGAGAAATGAGCAGCTGTTTTGGGGACAGTACATTTGTTGAGACAAGCCGACATCCACTGAGGCCCTATTAGGCTTGTCAGTGTTCCACTGTGTGCCACTGTGGCCATGGGCAGGCTAGCACCAATTATACATTAACAAGTGAGGTGACAGGAGGAATTGGAACAGTGGTGCTGTGGGATTCAACTCAAATCACTTGACTGTGAATTGCTGCATCGGAAAAGACACCCTACTCCCTCATGGTCAAATAGTGCACTGTTAAGAGGTGTCATTTGAGAAGCAGGAAATGTGTTCTCACAAGGCTTTACAGTAGCACAGGAAACTTGTTGGAAACAGAGATGATTTTGATTAGATGATATGACTGTAATCTATCCTGGGGTAAGTCCATGGTAGAGGTCTGTATGATGTTGTGATGTACAT
Organism: Salmo salar; assembly: GCF_965601325.2. NCBI lineage: Eukaryota > Metazoa > Chordata > Actinopteri > Salmoniformes > Salmonidae > Salmo > Salmo salar. The sequence continues at coordinate 19,296,680 of NC_138296.1, forward strand.
ATACAGTACATCAGAATGTGCTTAACATGAAGGCTTGGTCATGCTAACTTTTTTCATCTTCTTTTACCATTTAGGTAAAACCAGTACATCATGATGTCCCCATTGCACATAAAACTATAATAATACATAATTCAAACACCAGAGAGGGAGAACTATTGGCTGGTATATTCAGGGCTGTTCAATTCCAGTCCTGGAGGGCCGAAACACTTCTGTTTTTGTTTCTACCTGGTAGTTATTAATTGCACTCACCTGGTGTCCCAGGTCTGAATTAGTCCCTATTTAGAAGGAGAGGATATAAAACAGAAGTGTTTCGACCCTCCAGGACCAATATTGAACAGCCCTGGGCATGATTATCTTTACTCCACATTAATAAATTACAGTAGTGTACAGTGTCCATATTAGGACAGCCTCAGTGTATGCTATAGACCTTCCTTCATAATGAACTTCAACCTTTCTTTGTCATCTGCTCCTCATCCTCAGAACTACATACCCAGCCCCCTCACTTGCCGATTTCAGGAGCATATAATCTTTTGATGTAGTTGTCAAACAATTAGCACACTCTATATCCGTATCGATGTGTAATTAATTGGGAATTAGCAAGATTATTTCATTGGTTGCCACGGGCATGATTTTTCTGGGGTACATGGAATTACCTAAAGCTAGTTAGCATTCATATTCAGTTAGTGCAACAGTTTAGGTGGCTATGCAGTAAATCAGTCATATACACAGCATAAAGAGAGTGGTATGGCCACATAGATCCAATCACTTATTCTATTCTATATGTAATTCTTTGGGAATGGGATCATAGCCACTATTTTGTGGCTATGATTCCATACACACATACACCACCATTTTCTGTCAGCATTAGTTAACGTTCACATTCAGTCATTGCAAGTGTTTGTACTCCCTGTGGTATAGCAGTAGTTCTATGTGGCTATGCTGTCTCTCAGTTAGTCAGTCAGATAGTCAGATAGTCGATCAGTCAGATAGTCAGTCAGATAGTTAGGTAGTCAATCAATCAGTCAGTCAGAAAGTCAGTCAGTCAAACCGTCAGTCAATCAGCTAGACAGTACGTTTGTCAGTCAAATAGTCAGTCAGATGGTCAGTCAGTCAGATAGGCATGTCACATAGTCAGTCAGTTAAATAGTAAGTCAGTAAGTCAGATAGTCCGTTAGTTAGTCAGTCAGTTAGTCAGAAAGTCTCTCAGTCACTCAGATAGTCAGTCAGTCACTCAGATAGTCAGTCAGTCAATCAGAAATTCAGTCAGTCAGTCAGATAGTCAAGCAAATTGTCAGTCAATCAGGTAGTCAGTCAGATAGTCAGTCAATCAGCTAGTCAGTCAGCTAGTCAGTCAGATAGTCAGTCAGTCAGTCAAATAGTCAGTCAGTCAGTCAAATAGTCAGTCAGTCAGTCTGTCAATCAGGTAGTCAGTAAGTCAGTCAGTCAAATAGTCAGTCAGTCATATAGTCAGTCAGTCAGATAGTCAGTCAGTCAGATAGTCAGTCAGTCGGTCAAATAGTCAGTCAGTCAGTAAGTCAGTCAGTCAGTCAAATATTCAGCCAGTCAAATATTCAGTCAGTCAGATAGTCAGTCAGATAGTCAGTCATATAGTCAGTCATATAGTCAGTCAGTCAGTCAGTGAAATAGTCAGCAATTCAGTCAGTCAGTCAGATAGTCAGTCAGTCAGTCAGTCATATAGTCAGTCAGTCAGTCAAATAGTCAGTCATATAGTTAGTCAGTCAGTTAGTCAGTCAGTTAGTCAGTCAGTCAGATAGTCATTCAGTCAGATAGTCAGTCAGATAATCAGTCAGATAGTCAGTCAGTCAAATAGTCAGGCAGTCAAATAGTCATTCATTCAGTCATTCAGTCAGTCAGTGATATTCTATGTCATGACTAGTCTGTCAGGCAGATAGTCAGTCAGTCAAATAGTGAGTCAGTCAGTCAAATTGTGGAGCGGCAGGTAGCCTAGTGGTTAGAGCGTTGGACTAGTAACCGAAAGGTTGCAAGATTGAATCCCCGAGCTGACGAGGTAAAGAAACTGTCGTTCTGCCCCTGAATAAAGCAAGGTTCCTAGGCTGTCATTGAAAATAAGAATTTGTTCTTAACTGACTTGCCCAGTTAAATAAAAATAACAATAATTTAAAAGAATAGTCAGTATGTTAAATAGTTAGTTGGTCAGTCAGAAAGTCAGTTAAATATTAAGTTGGTAAGTCAGATAGTCAGTCAGTCAATCAGATAGTCAGTCAGTCAAATAGTCAGTATGTTAAATAGTTGGTCAGTGAGTCAGAAAGTCAGTCAGTTAAATATTAAATTGGTAAGTTAGATAGGCAGTCAGCCAGTCAGTCAGTCAAATAGTCAGCCAGTCAGTCAGTGATATTCAATGTCATGACTAGTCAATCAGGCAGATAGTCAGTTTGTTAAATAGTCGGTCAGTCAGTCAGATAGTAAGTCAGATAGTCAGTCAGTGAAATAGTAAATTGGCATGTCAGATTGGCTATTAGTTAGTTAGTCAGATAGTCAGTCAGCTAGTCAGTCAGATAATCAGTCAGTCAGATAGATAGTCAGATAGTCAGTCAGAGAGTCCGTCCGTCAGTGATATTCTATATGTCATGACTGTCCTGTGAGGATCAGAATGGGTCAGATTAGCTTGGCAATGGAATACAGTAACCAGACCCTCTCTCACCCACAGAAGAGGGGAGGAGGGAGCGGTTGCCGGGTTGACAGCTCATGCCCTGTTGTAAATTAAAGGAGAAGAATCTCTCTCCCCCTCCAGTATTATCCAAAGGAATGTACTTTGTTAGCAGACTTTTCCCGCCGAAACTCTAACACTTTCAAAAAGTGAATACTGGAGTAATATTTCTAGCATAAGAATGTGGGGAATAGTCAGTGGTGAGCTATAGAAAACATATTGGTCATATTGGTTTTCATTTTGTGATGTCATTAAAATTGTTATAAAGGAAATACTGTAACTTGAATAGTATATACACTATATGTACGAAGTCTCCATCCTTAACGTTGTATATGAAATGTGAAAAAACGATAAACATATTTTTGTTAAGATACGAATGTGATTTTAGGAGCCATAATAGAATTTGTCTCCTGTAAACTTTGCATAGTAAGTAGCCACTCCCCGAGTGAGGTCTGAGAGTGTCAGCCTGACGGAACCGTCCATTTCGAACCAGAGTGCATAAAAGGATTAGCAGCAGCGCATGTAAAGTGGTTTGAACCCTGAATACCAACACGAGGTGTAGAAGAAAGCTCACCTCTCGGACAATCACTGGTACGGCTGACTAGCTGTCCTAAGAAAAGTATCTAGAAAAGTGAATTTAAGTGGGACCATTCTACTAATCTTCAAACCAACATATTCTACTACTCTCATTACCACTGAGAAACATCTACACAGCTGGCTAGCCTATCTTCAAGTAAGCTTCAGGAGCGAATGGAAAGTAGAATAAACTCTGTAGTTCTGTTCAGGACTATACGACAAGTCAACGAGCTGAGGACAGCAACAAAAGACAGGTGAACAACCCCTTTTGGACAACCAGAGCCTTACAAGCGTCCCGCGAAAAGGCCCAACAGCGAACCAAGGCATTGACACATAAATACATTAATGATTTCTTACTCCAAACAGGCAGCTGTTTGTGTGCAAAGTATATGATTACTGTGAGAATACTTTCTAAAATGTATCAATGATAAGTGTCTCTTTCTCGCTCTCTCCCTCTCCATGTCATTGTGTAAAAAAACACCAGAAGCAGGAGGTTACAACTGTTCAGAATGATGATATGATAAGAGGTTATTATTAATATGTTGACTGTTTTATGGATCTGATAGGTAAAGACCTTTAGAGTTTAATTTGGGAGATGGTAACTCTTTAAGCAACCTCTATCGTGGTGCCCCAAATCCTAATGAGTTCATTGTTACCTGATTAATTTAATCAGGTAACAATTAAACATAGATAGTTGTTTAGATAAATAACCAGAGGTGTGGACTCGAGTCACATGACTTGGACTCGAGTCAGACTCGAGTTACAAGTATGATGATTTGCAACTCGACTTTGACTTTAACGCGAATGACTCGTGACTTGACTTGGACTTGAGCCTTTTGACTCGACCTCACTTGATACCCTCCCCAAGCCCAAATATAAAAAATTATGCTATTAAAAAAAGTGTGCAGCATATCAACTCTTCATTTAACGGATTACAGTTTGAATCGGACAACAGCCAATCAAATTGTGCCAGCTGAGAAAAAGTTGTGCGTGGCAGTGCAGAGGAACGTTGACGGGTGAATTCAAATGGAGCCCTTGGAAAGATGATGCCCCAAATTTTTTCGGATATAAAGACGACGCTGTATCAACAAAAAATGGATTTCAACTTGCAAAACATGCGGGAAGAAAATGACAGATGGAGGCGCAACAATTTCCAACTTTGTTCAACATTTGAAGCTGCACAAAGAACGGTAAGTTGTGGCTAATATAGCCGACAGCTATATAATTTATAACTTTACTAGTGTAGCATGTAGGCAACGTAACGTTAAATCAATGAGCCTCCACACAGTTAGTCAAAGCGAGAATGTGATCATTGCACCCAAGATTGAGCTACAACTGGCTAGGCAGTTGGTAGCCTAAATTCTGCCTGATGTTACTGCTGTTCATAAAGCCATTGACATATGTTAGCCTACTGTAACCAGACACACAATGTGTGTGTGTGTGTTAAGGTTGGGTGATTGTGTACAAGCCTACATCGCCCGATTGCGCCCCATAGCGATCCTCGATAGTCGATCACTATTGGGGGGTGCTTTCTCATGGCTACCCATGTATTTCGATGGAAATATAACATTTATTTGGAAAGTAATAAATATATAGATATTTTTAAAAGCATTAATGATTTGTGTAAATGTAATATGCTAACTATTACTCTTGTTAAAAATATGAAATGGTATTACATTTGGTGTAGAGCACATTATGACTTGTTTAGGACTCGAAACTCAAAGTTTAGGACTTGAGACTTGATTTGATACTTGACGGTCTTGACTTGAGACTTGACTTGGGACTTGAGTGCTAAGACTTGAGACTTACTTGTGACTTATAAAACAATGACTTGGTCCCACCTCTGTAACTAGTCATCATATTAATGATATTAAAGTCACAACATATATAAAGAAAATGGTATATGAGAGTATAATGGGACCATAGACACTTAATGCCACTCAAAGTCACTTAAATGTCAATGCCACTTCACTGATGACATGTGTGAGCTGCTGTCATAACTCTTTGTGTCTGAGAGGTGTTGCTCTGTCTCTCATGGGTCTGTGGAGACCTGATGTGACACAGGGGTGTGTCCCAAATATGTCAAGCTGACAGATAGACAGGGAGACAGACAGGCAGACAGAAAGATACAGACACACAGATATGCAGACAAAGTCTTTTCATTCTACTTCTGACAAGTTTCAGTCAGTGCCCACGGGCATAATCCACAATTTGTCATGTGTCACATACAACAATATCTTTAACACTAAATGCTATAGCAATCAAGCCCTTTTTACAAAGTGCTTTACAGATACCCAATCATTGTTATTGTCAGCCAATCAGAAACTGTTTTACCTCTCAAAGCACTGCATTGGACCTACATTGTTTCAAATTACGGGGGTGTGGTGAACTGTGACACTATTAAAGGTTGGAACAGACAACTTTAACTTATCACTAATAACTGCACTGTCAGACAACGTCCATTCCATCAACTCTATCACACTGCGATTTGACAGGACAGAACAACGGATACGGAAAACATTCAGACCGTGAAAGTACTTTCAGTTTAAATCTCTTCTTCCTCTACTCCAGGGGATTGAAGCCTAAATAACCTCTGTGGCTGAAAATCCCTGGAGCTCAGGATATTGACTCTGCACTCTGAAAAGGAGGAAATAAGGGTTTACTGTTGGAGGAAAATGACTATTTCTTCTTAACTTCATTAGCATACTGGTTATTTTTCAGAATTTCAGATGACTGACATGCCCAAAGTAAACTGCCTGTTACTCAAGCACAGAAGCTAGGATATGCATATACTTACATTTTAGTCATGTACACTCTTATCCAGAGGGACTTACAGTAGTGAATGCATACATTTCTTTATTTTTTTTATTTAAAAAAAATAAATAATTGTACTGGCCCCCCGTGGGAATCAAACCCACAACCCTGGCGTTGCAAACAACATGCTCTACCAACTGAGCCACAGGGAAGACCTACTTGGTGGTATTGGATAGAAAACACTCTGACATTTCTAAAACTGTTAAAATAATGTCTGTGTGTATAACAGAACTGATATGGCAGGCAAAAACCTGAGGAAAATCCATCCAGAATTTTTTTTTTTTTAGGTCACAGGCCATTTCAATGCTAGCCTATGGGAAATACATATAGATAGGACCCAGGTTGCAGTTCTAATGGCTTCCACTAGATGTCAACAGCCTTTAGAAAGGGTTTCAGGCTTGTGTTTTGAAAAAATAGCAAATAGTTGTAGTTTTTCCAAGGTGTCTCTCATTAGAAAAATAGTATTGTTGGTGCGTGAATGAGGTGCGCGCTCTTTGTTATTTATCTTCCCTATTGAACATACTATTCTCTGTCTTAAATATTATAATTTATTTAGATATTAGAGTACCTGATGATTAATTAGAAACATCGTTTGACTCTTGTTTGGACGAACTTTACCAGTAACTTTTTGGATTCGTTCGTATGCATGTTGAACGAGTGGATTACTAAGATCATTGGTGCCAACTAAACTGACTTTTTTGGATATAAAGAAGGACTTTATCGAACAAAATGACAATTCATTGTGTAGCTGAGACCCTTGGGATTGCAATCAGAGGAAGATCTTCAAAGGTAAGTGATTTATTTTATCGCTATTTGTGATTTTGTGACGCCTGTGCTGGTTGAAAAAGTATTTTGATGTGGGACGCTGTCCTCAGATAATCACATGGTATGCTTTCACCGTGAATCCTTTTTGAAATCTGACAACGCGGATGGATTAACAAGAAGTTAAGCTTTAAAATGACCTATGACACTTGTATTTTCATGAATGTTTAATATTACGGTTTTTGTATTTTGAATTTCGCGCTCTGCAATTTCACCGGATGTTGTCGTAGGTGTTCCGCTAGCGGTTCATGCGCCCAAAGGTTGCCATTGACCAGCATCTTAATAAGTCCAGTCTGTCTGCTTGTGCCCTGAAAAGCCAAGTAGAGCACAGTGTAGATAGGTTTGAGTTTTCAACGGTCAAATGTATAATAATGTCGTATTGAAGAAACCTATAGACACAAAAACAAGATAGAAATGTCAGCACCTTTTGGCGGTTGTGGCTGTGGATTTTAACAGCATAGGCTGTTTTCACAGCAAAAATTATAACACATGAAGTGACACTTGAAGGGGGCATTTGGGACTTTCTGGAGTGCAGACCCGGAGTTCTGCTTGACTACACTACACTAGATTCAAGACAACAGAAGACGGGAGAGGACAAGAGCACTGGTACAGAGAGAGGCAGGTAGGCAATAACAACTTGCAGTAAGGGAATGAGATTTCCCCTAAACCACAACCCAAGATGCCAGGCACATATTGCTACAGGGTAGCACAATTCGGTATTAAAACCATGTCTGATTTAGAAGGCAAATGTAAAATAGGGTAGTTTGTATTTCACCACAACAGACAATGTAACATTACGTAGTTACAGGTTCATGGAGGAAACCAGTGTCACACCAAATCATGTTTTATTATAGTGTTTGCTGCTCTGACAATGAGGAACACCGTTAGCATCAACAGAATCCACGTCCATGGTTTCCGCTAGAAGCTAGCGGATAGCTGACATGGGAATCTTACTCTGCCGCTTCGGTGCTGTTGACTATGTGATTGTCAATTTATCAAGGAGTGGATATTATCAATACCATCATTGATTTTAATTAGGAGCAGGATGAGAGGGTAGTTGATTATCACACCTCTGCAATCAGGCTGTTATTGGATGCCTGTCCTCTAAACCTCCCCTTTATTGTCCTATCCCACTCTTATCAATGACAGCTGGAAAGAAATAATCAACACTGAGACTGGTCGTCTTGATTGGCTAAAAAAGGATATCAGAACAGCTGGAAAGAAATGATCAACGCAGAAACTTGTCCTGATTGACTAAAAGAGGGTATCAATACAGCCAACAGCAAATAATCAAAGTAAATAATAATCAAAGGTGATCTTGACACACTGCAGTATATTAGCGCTGGTTTTAAGACAATACTAATGGGAGATTACATGCACCTGTGTGCTAAAATAATTTTTATAAAAAAATAAAGGTATGAGTAGATTGGGTGAATTCTTGTTGTTACCGTGCTAATGCTGGACAGCTGTGTCTATGTTCTCTATTCCAGCCCCCAGTTAAATAACGATCTATAGGAGTTTTTCAGGGTCAATTACTTCCATAAAAAAAACACACTTGATGTCTTCACCCCAGTGGAAATTTGAACAATAATAAAAATCCCCATCAAAATCTGTCAGTTTATGCCAGAGATACCTGTTTTTGCTTGGAATGAGTCTCAATCCACCGCATCTGCTGATATTGCCCTTCGGCATCTGCGGTTAAAGGTTGCAGAGCTAGAAAATCTGTCTTCTCATGAAAACGTATGTAGTGTCTGAACAAACTATTATGACCCTTCTATGGAAAGAGCAGACTCTCACGGACATAATGGTCTTCTTTGTTTTGCTCTACAACCCCTACAAGCGTCTGAAGTTGGTACAGCTGATCTGCCAACTTCTGTCTGTTTATCCATGTATAAAGCTGTTGTTCAATGTGTTTCTATGGGCCAATAGCAGTAAGGCCAGGTTCTATGTTTCATCTAATATTTTTTTAATACCTTAAGAGGTCCTAAAATTCTAAATCAAATAGCTAAATGGTCCTTGGTATGACCATCTTAAAACAATTCCATATGTTAGCTTAGTAGAACCCCCCTGGGCATCTCCAACCTTTTCTAGCATGAGAGCTACTTTAAAAAAAAATGAAACGTCACGAGCTACTCATTTTTTTCTAGCATTCAAATAGTCACATTCTTCTCTTCTCCTCTCCCCTGCAACTCTTCCCCAGGTCCTTAGTGTACAAGAGAAAGTAGTGCAATGGTTTCTGTCAGTATACACCACCGTTCAAAAGTTTGGGGTCACTTAGAAATGTCCTTGTTTTTGAAAGAAAAGCATTTTTTTTGTACATTAAGATATCATCAAATTGATCTGAAATACAGTGTAGACATTCCTAATGTTGTTACTGACTATTGTAGCTGGAAACGGCTTATATTTTATGGAATATCTACATACTGTAGGCGTACAGAGGCCCATTATCAGAAACCGTCACTCCTGTGTTCCAATGGCACGTTGTGTTAGCTAATCCAAGTTTATCATTTTAAAAGGCTAATTGATCATTAGAAAACCCTTTTGCAATTATGCTAGCACAGCTAAAAACTGTTGTCCTGATTAAAGAAGCAATAAAACTGGCCTTCTTTAGACTAGTTGAGTATCTGGAGCACAAGCATTTGTGGGTTCGATTACAGGCTCAAAAGGGCCAGAAACCTAGAAACTTGCCAGTCTATTCTTGTTCTGAGTAATGAAGGCTATTCCATGCGAGAAAAGGGCAAGAAACTGAAGATCTCATATAACGCTGTGTACTACTCCCTTCACAGAACAGCGCAAACTGGCTCTAACCAGAATAGAAAGAGGAGTGGGAGGCCCCGGTGCACAACTGAGCAAGAGGACAAGTACATTAGAGTGTCTAGTTTGAGAAACAGATGCCTGACAAGTCCTCAATTGGCAGCTTCATTAAATAGTACCCGCAAAACACCAGTCTCAACGTCAACAGTGAAGAGGCAACTCCGGGATGCTGCCTTGTAGGCAGAGTTGCAAAGAAAAAGCCATATCTTAGACTGGCCAATACATAGAAATGATTAAGATGGGCAAAATAACACAGACACTGGACAGAGGAAGATTGGAAGGGTTATCGACACACAAATCTAAGTTTGAGGTGTTCGGATCACAAAGAAGAACATTCGTGAGATGCAGAAGAAATGAAAAGACGATGGAGGAGTGCTTGACGCCATCTGTCAAGCATGGTGGAGGCAATGTGATGGTCTGGGTGACTTTGTTGGTAGTAAAGTGGGAGATTTGTACAGGGTTAAAAGGATCTTGAAGAAGGAAGGCTATCACTCCATTTTGCAACACCATGCAATAACCTGTGGACAGCGCTTAATTGGAGCCAATTTCCTCCTACAACAGGACAATGACCCAAAGCACAGCTCCAAACAATGCAATAACTATTTAGGGAAGAAGCAGTCAGCTGGTATTCTGTCAATAATGGAGTGGCTAGCACAGTCACCGGATCTGAACCCTTTTGAACTGTTGTGGGAGCAGCTTGACTCTATGCTACGTAAGAAGTGCCCATCAAGCCAATCCAATTTGTGGGAGGTGCTTCAGGAAGCATGGTGTGAAATCTCTTCAGATTACCTCAACAAATTGACAACTAGAATGCCAAAGGTCTGCAATTCTGGAATTGCTGCAAATGGAGGATTCTTTGACGAAAGCAAAGTTTGAAGGACACAATTATTATTTCAATTAGAACTCTCTATGTATAACCTTGTCGACATCTTGACTATATTTCCTTTTCATTTTGCAACTAATTTCATGTGTTTTCATGGAAAACAAGGACATTTGTAAGTGACCCCAAACTTTTGAACGGTAGTGTACCTGGTAAAATAATGGTGAATAAACAACTTTAAGGGGGTATTTTTTTATTTATTATGTTTTATATTCCCCCCCCCCAAAAAAAATGTTTTCCTGGTTTTAGATTTTTGGGGGTTTTCACTCTCAAAAGTAGTTTTTCATAGAGAAAAGACATTGGATGTCGATATCAATGATTAAATCACTTCAAAAGACCATTTTTTGTTGGTCTCGAAGAAAACTAAAACATTTAGATTTTTTTGTGTAACTCCCCTTTAACTGCGCTTTAATTGCGCATCTAGCGAGTGAGGAATGTGCTGTCTAATGTGCCATCAAGCAACGATTCTGTACCGCTGCTGCTCATTTCAAGGCAAACAAATAATAGATACAAATGATATATTTACTGATGATATACTTCTGCCAGGTAAGCCTACTTTGCAGTTAACATTTAATTTAGAAGGTTTTGGAGAAAGTGTTCCTGTCAACCCACAAGACGATTATCAAATGAACTGGCTACTAGTGTTGGGAATTCCGAGTCTTTTCTGTGAGCCGGATCATTTGGCTCCGTTCACCTAAAAGAGCTGTCCATTTGGCTCCGTTCACCTAAAAGAGCTGTCCATTTGGCTCCATTCACCTAAAAGAGCTGTCCATTTGGCTCCGTTCACCTAAAAGAGCTGTCCATTTGGCTCCATTCACCTAAAAGAGCTGTCCATTTGGCTCCGTTCACCTAAAAGAGCTGTCCATTTGGCTCCGTTCACCTAAAAGAGCTGTCCATTTGGCTGCGTTCACCTAAAAGAGCTGTCCATTTGGCTCCGTTCACCTAAAAGAGCTGTCCATTTGGCTCCGTTCACCTAAAAGAGCTGTCCATTTGGCTGCGTTCACCTAAAAGAGCTGTCCATTTGGCTCCGTTCACCTAAAAGAGCTGTCCATTTGGCTGCGTTCACCTAAAAGAGCTGTCCATTTGGCTGCGTTCACCTAAAAGAGCTGTCCATTTGGCTGCGTTCACCTAAAAGAGCTGTCCATTTGGCTCCGTTCACCTAAAAGAGCTGTCCATTTGGCTCCGTTCACCTAAAAGAGCTGTCCATTTGGCTCTGTTCACCTAAAAGAGCTGTCCATTTGGCTCCCAAACAGCTCTTCCTTCAGTAATGCTTAGAAGTGGACCTAAGACCATAAAGAATGTGTACGTCTCGAATTTAAAGCCTAAAACATTGCCTACCATTATGTCAGATTGTGAAATGTGAGTCCAAATACAATTTTACCTAACCAAATTATTAGATGGCCTGCAAAATAAAAAAGTATATCAAATTTAACACACTGAAAAAATTTGCTGGACCAGCAAGAGGCTCTCTACTCCCTATATTGCTCCTGCACTGAGGAAATCCTCATCTTCATAGAATGTTTTTAGAATTTACCTTCAGATAATCGATGTCTGGAGCTAAAAAAGCTATAGTAAAATAATGTAAATCAGGGCGCCAAATGAACGGCTCTTTCACATATGGATTCGCGTTCATTCGCAATCGACACATCTCTACTGGCTACACATGGAGTGATAGACAAAGCCCTGCACCACACAGACAGAAAGGGGCAATTTTGCTGGAAATTAATTGGCAGATGTTGTGTTAGGTTTGCCTTTTTAAGACAATAGTGGCTAACCAGGGATGGGATAATGTCAATGGTGCATATGTTAGACAGTAGCTGGGAGCTTGCAGTGTCTGATACTGGTGAGAATTGTTTATGACAGTTACCGATGGAAAATTGTATGTACTTTCAGAAGTGTTTGGTGAGCTACTCATAGGTGGTCTGTGAGTTACTAGTAGCTCGCGATTGACCTGTTGGAGATGACCTGCTATATATGCTCCCAACAATTGAACGGGTAAACCTAACTAACGTTTCAGTAATGCAGTGCCTTCTTCAGGTTTACTTCTTTTTGACAAGACAATGTCTCCTTTAGATTATTTTCTACAGTGCACAGTGAAAGACAAACAGAAACGTAAGTACATTCTGTATAATCCGTAAAAGAAAACCAATATGCATGTTACTTATCAGCAAAAACTTGGAATTTAGTCAGGTATGCATTGAAATATATTCGTCAGCTAAACGTTGAAAACGGAGGTTTTAGTGACAGAGTAGCATTCTCTTTCTTTTGGGCAAGTTGACATATTTTAAGAATTTTGATATGTAGGTGCGCTCCTACTATTAGTGGAATATAACTCTGTGTGTCATGCTGGTCAGCTGGTTGTGTTAGCAAAGTGGCTAAGCTAAGTGTGACATGTTTTCCTATGGGAAAAACTACAAGCTACTATTCTTAAACCTTTTGGAACAATTAGAGCGTTAACTCAGAGTTAGTTCGTAAGTATGGACCCATCCTGATTGGCTAAAATAGGGTGCCATTTCAGACGCAGACAAAGTTTCACAAAAATTCAATGCAGTGAATGTCAATGAACGATTTGAGTTACGCATACAGTTACGATCTGGCCCTTGGTTATCATTATGGATTATTTGACTAGCTGATTCTTCCCTCCTGAGACCTGCCAAGTAACAACCTCCTAAAATGCTAGTTTTTTGCCACTAACTCCTACCCCGCTATCAAAACACTACCTCAATACAGATGTAGGATCTTAACTTGATCACCCTGTAGAAGGAGAACTTTCCGGGATTAAAAAAATAAACTGTATTTGAGGTTTAAAACGGCTTCTGAAGTTTGTCATTTTTACTTTGAAATTTCAGACTTAATTTTTCCTTTATGAAAAATGGATCAACCCCACAAAAATGTCCATTAATTATAATCCACATAACAATTCCCTTTTCCTGATGATGCAAGATTATTTTCCTGCTGTAGCAAACTGGATCAAATGAATATCCTACCCAAATAAGTGGTGCAGGTGCAGGTGTCGTCAGCCCAGAAGAGACAATGATGGAAAAGAGTGTAAGAGAACAAAAGTTCACATTCTCCCTCCAGAGATATGAGAGAGGGCCAAGGAGCGATGTGATCTGACCCAAAGACAAGTTATTATTTTAAGTAACTGTACAGTAAAAATCACACTTTTAAAAGTTCACAGAGACAACCAGCACCAGGACATTTATACACCTAGCTCTTTGGACCTCTCTTTCTCCGATATCCTCCTTGTTTTTTGTTTGGGATTCATTGTACTGCAATCATGTGTATACCGAGTGGCGCAGTGATCTAAGGCGCTGCATCTCAGTGCTAGAGGCGTCACTACAGATCCTGGTTTGATTCCAGGCTGTTTCACAACCGGCCATGATTGGGAGTCCCAAAGGGCAGCGCACAATTGGCCCAGCATCGTCCGGGTTAGGGTTTGGCCGGGGTAGGGCGTCATTGTAAATAATAATTTGTTCTTAACTGACTTGCCTAGTTAAATAAAGTTTTTATTTTTTATTCTGTTAACTCATACCCAAATAATGTTGTTGAATCATGCTATACTTGTATTTGCGTCCAAAGCATAAATTAGAGAAATAAACACTTTAAAAACCCCACCTCAAACTTGTATCTCAAACAGACCGTTTCAAAAAGAATTGCTATTTTCTCATTGGGTATGATGTCATATCCTGAGGAGGATGAGCTGGCCAATTAGCAGTGTAGAGGAGGATCAGCTGGCCAATCAGAGGTCTACTTGCGTTAATATTTTTAATGACTGGTATACGCCCACGCTGTTCTGTTATTTTTATTTTTTATTTTTATTTAACGTTTATTTAACTAGGCAAGTCAGTTAAGAACAAATTCTTATTTACAATGACGGCCTACCAAAAGGCAAAAGGCCTCCTGCAGTGACGGGGGCTGGGATAAAAAAATATGTATATATAAATATACGACAAAACACACATCACAACAAGAGAGACAACACAACACCACATAAAGATAGACCTAAGACAACAACATTGGGGAACACCCAGACCATTTCAACATAGAAAAGCAATTTTTTTACATACTTAATGAAAAAAATTGGAAGGAACACTATTTTATTCATATTGTAATATTTCATAGAAATCTGGAAACTCTGGAGAGTTACTTTAAACCATCCTCCCCTGTCTCTCTCTCTCTCTCGCTCTCTCCACCCAATTCAAAGGCCTTTATTGGCATGGGAAACATATGTTTACATGGCAAAGCAAATGAAATAGATAAAAAAAACAAAAGTGAAATATACACTGTGGTCTAGTCTCTTCTCTCTCGGTCTCTCTCTCTTTCTCTCTCGGCAACCCACCTTCACTCTCTCCCACTCTGAAAATAAGTGTCAATTTCTGGGGGATATGGAATAAAGTGGGTATTAATTGTGTATTGTAAAAACAGGACTGTTATGAAAGAATTAAATTAAATGCAATTCCTCGCCAAAGCAAATGCTGAAGTTAAAAGATACGGTGCACTTCAAAAGTAGCCAAATCTGAGTTTGACCATCACATCACATTAAATCTAGAATCGGCTTCCTATTTCACAACAAAGCCTCCTTCACTCATGCTGCCAAACATACCCTCGTAAAACTGATTATCCTACTGATCCTTGACTTCGGCGATGTCATTTACAAAATAGCCCCCAACACTCTACTCAGCAAACTGGATGTAGTTTATCACAGTGCCATCCGTTTTGTCACCAAAGGTCATCTTTAAGGCTTTGCTAGGTAATGCCCCGCCTTATCTCAGCTCACTGGTCACCATAGCAACATCCACCTGTAGCACGCGCTCCAGCAGGTATAATTCACTGGTCATCCCCAAAGCCAACACTTACTTTGGCCACCTTTCCTTCCAGGTCTCTGCTGCCAATGACTGGAACGAATTGCAAAAATCACTAGAGCTGGAGTCATATCTCCCTCTCTAACTTCAAGCAATCGCTGTCAGAGCAGTTTACCGATCACTGTACCTGTACATAGCCCATCTGTAAATAGCACACCCAACTACCTCATCCCCATATTATTTTTTACCCTCTTGCTCTTTTGCACCCCAGTATATCTACTTGCACATCATCATCTGCACATCTATCACTCCAATGTTAATGCTAAAATGTAATTATTTCTCCTCTGTTGCCTATTTATTGCCTACCTCCCTACTCTTCTACATTTGCACACACTCTACATAGAGTTTTCTATTGTGTTGGCCTACCTGGTTAAATAAAGGTGAACTAAAATAAAATAAATAAAATCCACAGTGTGCGTCAAACATAGAGGACAAGAAGGGCAAAGACTAATCGTCATCCATTAGAGACATTTCTGCATCTGAAAAGGGCCCTGTAATGAAGAGATGTCAGAAGTGAGATTGTTTGTCCCAAACATTCAATATTTCTCATGCGGCACTTTTTTAACACCCCTAGAGCCATTTTGTTTATGACCAAAATAAAGCTGAAATGTCAGCTGTAAAAGTCAATATCTTTGGCTGTAAAAGTCAATATCTTTGACTTTTGTAATTTCAATTGAATTGTACTTATTTTATTTTTAAAGGTGTATAAAGCAACCAGTTTTCAGATCCTAAATTTCACCTCAACTTACAGTACACAGTTGTGGTCCCATGATGGCTTGCCTGAAGAAGGCTATTTGTTGACTAGTAGTGACAGACTATCAGAGACTGACCTTTAAGTCCTATCATGGTGTGGGTCTGTAAAGACCAGCTATTACACTGTGATCATAGTGGCATTTGAGTTATAAAGTGCCTGACACGTGACATTACATCAAAGCGCTCAAGCAGGATCTGACATCAGTTGAACCAATTGTATTCTCTTATCCCATTTATGAGTTTCTCTGTTAGGAGTTCAAAGGGTGTTGAAATTTGGATGGAGTCAGAGCAGCCCTCCTATAAACCCGGCATGGATAGCCATGCATGAAATGGAAGTTTCTACAGTTTGAGTGATGGCTGGAATGAGGGCTGAAGATAAAATACTGACTTTGTGACTCTATGAGAGTGTGTAAGATATTTCTCTCCCAGGTTAATACAATAGATACAAAAGCAGATAACAGAAATGAAACAGTGAAGATAATCTTTGGATTAGCTGATTTGGAGTAGGCCTAAAGCCTTTATCTGACATACATTTTCTTCATAACACTGTGGAAAGGAAAGGACTAATAGCTTATAACTGGCATACACTTTCCCCTCAATACTGTAAAAAGAAAATACCTATAGCTGACATACATTTTCTTCTTAATACTGTGGAAAGAAAAGGCCTATAAACGGACATATACTTTCTCCTATCTTTGAAATAAAGTCCATATAACTCACATACATATTGTCTTTAATACTGTGCACAGAGTGAACTACATGTAATTCAACTAGTAATGTAATTGCATTTTGCAGTAGTGTGGTGGTAGTTGAACTATATTCTAATCTTGTTAGTGTTTCCAGTAATGACTGTTTTGACATGTAGCGGTGTTCCCTCGTCTCCCACATCTCACACCGCCTGAGAATATCAATCCTGTTCCCTCGTCTCTCACATCTCACACCGCTTGAGAATATCAACCCTGTTCCCTCATCTCACACCGCCTGAGAATATCAACCCTGTTCCCTCGTCTCTCACATCTCACACCGCCTGAGAATATCAACCCTGCTCCCTCGTCTCTCACATCTCACACCGCTTGAGAATATCAACCCTGTTCCCTCATCTCACACCGCCTGAGAATATCAACCCTGTTCCCTCGTCTCTCACATCTCACACCGCTTGAGAATATCAACCCTGTTCCCTCGTCTCTCACATCTCACACCGCCTGAGAATATCAACCCTGTTCCCTCGTCTCCCACATCTCACACCGCCTGAGAATATCAACCCTGTTCCCTCGTCTCTCACATCTCACACTGCTTGAGAATATCAACCCTGTTCGCTCATCTCACACCGCCTGAGAATATCAACCCTGTTCCCTCGTCTCTCACATCTCACACCGCCTGAGAATATCAACCCTGTTCCCTCGTCTCTATCATCTCACACTGCTTGAGAATATCAACCCTGTTCCCTCGTCTCTCACATCTCACACCGCCTGAGAATATCAACTCTGTTCCCTCGTCTCTCACATCTCACACCGCCTGAGAATATCAACCCTGTTCCCTCGTCTCTCACATCTCACACCGCCTGAGAATATCAACGCTGTTCCCTCGTCTCTCACATCTCACTCCGCCTGAGAATATCAACCCTGTTCCCTCGTCTCTCACATCTCACACCGCCTGAGAATATCAACTCTGTTCCCTCGTCTCACATCTCACACCGCCTGAGAATATCAACCCTGTTCCCTCGTCTATCACATCTCACACCGCCTGAGAATATCAACCCTGTTCCCTCATCTCTCACATCTCACACCGCCTGAGAATATCAACCCTGTTCCCTCGTCTCTCACATCTCACACCGCCTGAGAATATCAACCCTGTTCCCTCGTCTCCCACATCTCACACCGCCTGAGAATATCAACCCTGTTCCCTCATCTCACACCGCCTGAGAATATCAACCCTGTTCCCTCGTCTCTCACATCTCACACCGCCTGAGAATATCAACGCTGTTCCCTCGTCTCTCACATCTCACACCGCCTGAGAATATCAACCCTGTTCCCTCGTCTCTCACATCTCACACCGCCTGAGAATATCAACCCTGTTCCCTCGTCTCTCACATCTCACACCGCCTGAGAATATCAACCCTGTTCCCTCGTCTCTCACATCTCACACCGCCTGAGAATATCAACACTGTTCCCTCGTCTCTCACATCTCTCACCGCCTGAGAATATCAACCCTGTTCCCTCGTCTCTCACATCTCACACCGCCTGAGAATATCAACGCTGTTCCCTCGTCTCTCACATCTCACACCGCCTGAGAATATCAACCCTGTTCCCTCGTCTCTCACATCTCACACCGCCTGAGAATATCAACCCTGTTCCCTCATCTCTCATATCTCACACCGCCCGAGAATATCAACCCTGTTCCCTCGTCTCCCACATCTCACACCGCCTGAGAATATCAACCCTGATCCCTCGTCTCTCACATCTCACACCGCCTGAGAATATCAACCCTGTTCCCTCGTCTCTCACATCTCACACCGCCTGAGAATATCAACCCTGTTCCCTCGTCTCTCACATCTCACACCTCCTGAGAATATCAACCCTGTTCCCTCGTCTCTCACATCTCACACCGCCTGAGAATATCAACCCTGTTCCCTCATCTCTCACACCGCCTGAGAATATCAACCCTGTTCCCTCATCTCTCACATCTCACACCGCCTGAGAATATCAACCCTGTTCCCTCGTCTCTCACATCTCACACCGCCTGAGAATATCAACCCTGTTCCCTCGTCTCGCACATCCCACACCACCTGAGAATATCAACCCTGTTCCCTCGTCTCTCACATCTCACACCGCCTGAGAATATCAACCCTGTTCCCTCGTCTCCCACATCTCACACCGCCTGAGAATATCAACCCTGATCCCTCGTCTCTCACATCTCACACCGCCTGAGAATATCAACCCTGTTCCCTCGTCTCTCACATCTCACACCGCCTGAGAATATCAACCCTGTTCCCTCGTCTCTCACATCCCACACCACCTGAGAATATCAACCCTGTTCCCTCGTCTCTCACATCTCACACCGCCTGAGAATATCAACCGTGTTCCCTCGTCTCCCACATCTCACACCACCTGAGAATATCAACCCTGTTCCCTCATCTCCCACATCTCACACCGCCTGAGAATATCAACCCTGTTCCCCCATCTCTCACATCTCACACCGCCTGAGAATATCAACCCTGTTCCCTCATCTCTCACATCTCACACCGCCTGAGAATATCAACCCTGTTCCCTCATCTCTCACATCTCACACCGCCTGAGAATATCAACCCTGTTCCCTCGTCTCTCACATCTCACACCGCCTGAGAATATCAACCCTGTTCCCTCGTCTCTCACATCTCACACCGCCTGAGAATATCAACCCTGTTCCCTCGTCTCTCACATCTCACACCGCCTGAGAATATCAACCCTGTTCCCTCGTCTCTCACATCTCACACCGCCTGAGAATATCAACACTGTTCCCTCGTCTCTCACATCTCTCACCGCCTGAGAATATCAACCCTGTTCCCTCGTCTCTCACATCTCACACCGCCTGAGAATATCAACGCTGTTCCCTCGTCTCTCACATCTCACACCGCCTGAGAATATCAACCCTGTTCCCTCGTCTCTCACATCTCACACCGCCTGAGAATATCAACCCTGTTCCCTCATCTCTCATATCTCACACCGCCCGAGAATATCAACCCTGTTCCCTCGTCTCCCACATCTCACACCGCCTGAGAATATCAACCCTGATCCCTCGTCTCTCACATCTCACACCGCCTGAGAATATCAACCCTGTTCCCTCGTCTCTCACATCTCACACCGCCTGAGAATATCAACCCTGTTCCCTCGTCTCTCACATCTCACACCACCTGAGAATATCAACCCTGTTCCCTCGTCTCTCACATCTCACACCGCCTGAGAATATCAACCCTGTTCCCTCATCTCTCACACCGCCTGAGAATATCAACCCTGTTCCCTCATCTCTCACATCTCACACCGCCTGAGAATATCAACCCTGTTCCCTCGTCTCTCACATCTCACACCGCCTGAGAATATCAACCCTGTTCCCTCGTCTCGCACATCCCACACCACCTGAGAATATCAACCCTGTTCCCTCGTCTCTCACATCTCACACCGCCTGAGAATATCAACCCTGTTCCCTCGTCTCCCACATCTCACACCGCCTGAGAATATCAACCCTGATCCCTCGTCTCTCACATCTCACACCACCTGAGAATATCAACCCTGTTCCCTCGTCTCTCACATCTCACACCGCCTGAGAATATCAACCCTGTTCCCTCGTCTCTCACATCCCACACCACCTGAGAATATCAACCCTGTTCCCTCGTCTCTCACATCTCACACCGCCTGAGAATATCAACCGTGTTCCCTCGTCTCCCACATCTCACACCACCTGAGAATATCAACCCTGTTCCCTCATCT
Organism: Salmo salar; assembly: GCF_965601325.2. Taxonomy (NCBI): domain Eukaryota; kingdom Metazoa; phylum Chordata; class Actinopteri; order Salmoniformes; family Salmonidae; genus Salmo; species Salmo salar. Next base: position 19,317,356 of record NC_138296.1, read on the forward strand.
CCCACATCTCACACCGCCTGAGAATATCAACCCTGTTCCCCCATCTCTCACATCTCACACCGCCTGAGAATATCAACCCTGTTCCCTCATCTCTCACATCTCACACCGCCTGAGAATATCAACCCTGTTCCCTCGTCTCCCATATCTCACACCGCCTGAGAATATCAACCCTGATCCCTCGTCTCTCACATCTCACACCACCTGAGAATATCAACCCTGTTCCCTCGTCTCTCACATCTCACACCGCCTGAGAATATCAACCCTGTTCCCTCGTCTCCCACATCTCACACCGCCTGAGAATATCAACCCTGTTCCCTCGTCTCTCACATCTCACACCGCCTGAGAATATCAACCCTGTTCCCTCGTCTCTCACATCTCACACCGCCTGAGAATATCAACCCTGTTCCCTCGTCTCTCACATCCCACACCGCCTGAGAATATCAACCCTGTTCCCTCGTCTCTCACATCTCACACCGCCTGAGAATATCAACCCTGTTCCCTCGTCTCCCACATCTCACACCGCCTGAGAATATCAACCCTGTTCCCTCGTCTCTCACATCTCACACCGCCTGAGAATATCAACCCTGTTCCCTCATCTCTCACATCTCACACCGCCTGAGAATATCAACCCTGTTCCCTCGTCTCTCACATCTCACACCGCCTGAGAATATCAACCCTGTTCCCTCGTCTCCCACATCTCACACCGCCTGAGAATATCAACCCTGATCCCTCGTCTCTCACATCTCACACCGCCTGAGAATATCAACCCTGTTCCCTCGTCTCTCACATCTCACACCGCCTGAGAATATCAACCCTGTTCCCTCGTCTCTCACATCTCACACCGCCTGAGAATATCAACCCTGTTCCCTCGTCTCTCACATCTCACACCGCCTGAGAATATCAACTCTTTTCCCTCGTCTCTCACATCTCACACCGTCTGAGAATATCAACCCTGTTCCCTCGTCTCTCACATCTCACACCGCCTGAGAATATCAACCCTGTTCCCTCGTCTCTCACATCTCACACCGCCTGAGAATATCAACCCTGTTCCCTCGTCTCTCACATCCCACACCACCTGAGAATATCAACCCTGTTCCCTCGTCTCTCACATCTCACACCGCCTGAGAATATCAACCCTGTTCCCTCGTCTCCCATATCTCACACCACCTGAGAATATCAACCCTGTTCCCTCATCTCCCACATCTCACACCGCCTGAGAATATCAACCCTGTTCCCCCATCTCTCACATCTCACACCGCCTGAGAATATCAACCCTGTTCCCTCATCTCTCACATCTCACACCGCCTGAGAATATCAACCCTGTTCCCTCGTCTCCCACATCTCACACCGCCTGAGAATATCAACCCTGATCCCTCGTCTCTCACATCTCACACCACCTGAGAATATCAACCCTGTTCCCTCGTCTCTCACATCTCACACCGCCTGAGAATATCAACCCTGTTCCCTCGTCTCCCACATCTCACACCGCCTGAGAATATCAACCCTGTTGCCTCGTCTCTCACATCTCACACCGCCTGAGAATATCAACCCTGTTCCCTCGTCTCTCACATCTCACACCACCTGAGAATATCAACCCTGATCCCTCATCTCTCACATCTCACGCCACCTGAGAATATCAAAACATTGTCACTAGTTGCCATGGTAGTAGCAGGCTGAAGGGTTTTGAAAGGACTATTTAATGGTTGTACAGTCTTAGAAAAAAGGATTTCAAAAGGTTATTCGGCTGTCACCATAGGAGAACCCTTTTTGGTTCCAGGTAGAACTGTGGAAAGGGTTCCAGAGTGTGGAAAGGGTTCTGCATGGAACCCAAAAGGGTTCTACCTGGAATCAAAAACGGTTCTTCAAAGGGTTCCCCAATGGGGACAGCCGAATAACTCTTTTAGGTTCTAGATATCACTTTTTTTCTAAGAATGTACTATCGTGTCTCACTTTGACATGAATGTTTATGCAGTATTCATACATGATTTTTGCAGATTTTCAGTATTTTCACATGCTGTGTTTGCTTGGTTTTGAAGCTCTTTGAATCTGCTGGGCTAGGGAGAAAGTGCGAGAGAGATGGCATAATGGGGAGAGGTTTGAGGCTCTGTGATATATGAGCCTTGTAATTAAATCAAAGCCATGGCCTAACACTTCACAGCCAGCGCCTCTTTACTGCAAACACCCCCATTTGGTCTCTAAACCCAGCCTGTTTGCTGATTGGCTGATCAACACCCCCCTCCCTGTATTGATTGGTTTCAGATGTGGCTGTTGGTGTTCTAAAAACTATCAGCACAAATGTTGAGCGCAGATGTTTCATTTTAGCCTATTTATTTGGGACATTCTGAGGAAAATTGACATACGTGAGAAATAAAGTTCCATTGAGACCACAGGAGGTTGGTGGCACCTTAATTGGGGAGGACGGGCTCATAGTAATGGCTGGAGTGGAATGGGTGGAATGTTATTAAATACATCAAACATATGTTTTCCATGCATTTGATGCCATTCCATTTGCTCCTGAGGGAGAAATGTTAACGTTTATTTAACTAGGCAAGTCAGTTAAGAACAAATTCTTATTTACAATGACGTACTGATGAGACTGATCTGTCCAAAGAGACACGGGAGCTACACTGGAGCGAAAATGACTCATCCAGTGTAGAATGCCAATCACTTGGGAAATCTTGTAAAAAATAAAAAGAATAATAAAGGAATCCATGGAAACTGATCTGTTCAACACGATACCAACATCTTCCACTCATAATCTCTCCCTCTCTCTCTCTCTCTCTCTCTCTCTGTCTCTCTCTCTCTGTCTCTCTCTGTCTCTCTCTCTCTCTTTCTCTCTTCTCTCTCCTCTCTGTCTCTCTCTCTCTCTGTCTCTCTCTCTCTCTCTCTCTCTCTCTCTGTCTCTCTCTCTCTCTCTCTCTCTCTCTCTCTCTCTCTCTCTCTCTCTCTCTTTCTCTCTTCTCTCTCTCTCTCTCTCTCTCTCTCTCTGTCTCTCTCTCTCTCTCTCTCTCTCTCTCTCTCTCTCTCGCCATGCGAGGTAAACGGGGTTAGATTTTCATCAGCCAATACCTCCACTCTCTACCATTTACTGGAGTCTGCTGCGTGCCTAACACTGGGTGGTCTACACTTACTGCAAAGGCCTATACCCTCCCCCCTGCCAGCAAATTGTCTAATTAGCCGTACACTAATAACACATAACATGGGGCCGACTCGTGGCAGTGTACCACCCAGACACCATCTGTTATAATGGCTTGGAATGGCCACAAAATCCTAGGCGTTCTAACGCTAGGATACTAATGCTAGGATGCTAATGCTAGGATGCAAACAGTGGGGCAATAATAAAATAAAATCAAAAGATCTAATCAATAAAATCTATTTGTCACATGCACCAAATACAACAGGTGTAGACCTTACTGTGAAATGCTTACTTACAAGCCCTTAACCAACAGTGCAGTTTAAGAAGAGTTAAGAAAACATTTACCAAATAAACTAATGTCAAAAATAATAAAAAGTAACACAATAACATAACAATAACGAGGCTATATACAGGGGGTGCCGGTACCGAGTCAATGTGCGGGGGTTAGTCGAGGTAATTTGTACATGTAGGTGGGGGTGAAGTGACTATGCATAGATAATAAACAGCGAGTAGCAGCAGTGAACAAAACAAATGGAGGGGGGGTCAGTGTAAATAGTCCGGTGGTCATTTGATTAATTGTTCAGCAGTCAATAGGTTAGAGACTGGTGCTAAAGATACAGTGTCATGTAAATGTACTGTATGTTGTTTATGCGCTAACGCTAGGGCACTAACACTAGGCATGGATGCTAGCTTCACACAGCCTGGTGCAAAAGACATCGCAAAAGACATCACGTACATCACATGTTGTTTATAGAATGGCGCTGCAATTGATTGCTGCTGTTATATGGGTTGCTGATAAATTATGCTTCTCTGCATTGTTGGGAAGGGCCCGTAAGTAAGCACTTCACTGTCAGTCTAGCATGTGACAAATAAAATTTGATTTGGTTTTATGTCCCAAAGACGGTTGTGTTGTCATGGATTCTACAAAGACTGTAGTAAAGCACTCAGGCCCAGAGCACGGGGGAGAGGGTCTCCCCCTGGGCAATTAAGGGTTGGAGACAGAAAAGCTGGAGGTAGCAGCTGGATGGAAAAGAGTATGTTCTCTCACTCTTACATACCTCTCCCCTCTTTCTCTCCCCCATCTCCCTGTCTCTTCATTCATTTCCCCCATATCTCCGTACCGCTCATCTCCATAGCACTTTACTCTGATACACTAGGTCAGGCTCAGAGTTTAATATCGACTCTATGGTCCCCATTGGGCTGCAGCTGTGAATGCTGCATGAAAGCAGAAATGTACAGAGTACAGCACTCTAGTACCACAGAGACCTCATCAAAGCAATGCACATGAGGCACATATATTAACATTTGGTTCAGTAAACACTATTTAGCATACCACATCAGTTGCTTCTAAATGTCCAAATCTACAACTCTCATTTTCTTTAAAACACTTTGGCTAATGAATATAGCCCTATTTCTTTCAAGCATCATCCAGAAGAACCTAGGCACATCTTAATATTCTAGAATAGCTACCTCTACTAGTCTCCTCTCATTATCTGTACTGATCTGAAGTAATGGGGGCAGGGCCATGTAAAAAAAAACATGTTTACTTAAATGTATTACATTCATAGCTAATTATCTGATGCTCCTGTAGCCAAATATCAACATGTATTTTTATTAAAACACAGGCCTTTATTTTCTGCAAAATCACACTCATCCCACTGTAAGCGAGCTTATAGCCAACGGCTCAAAGAGAGGGCAGAGAGGTAGGCTATCATCTGATCGTAGTGAATCTAAAGGATGTAAATCAGATAGTTAGCTGGCTAGTTATCTATGCTGTTTAAAAATATAACTAGTCTTTAACTGTGATTGGAGTTGATTCCGCTGCTGACATCTTCTCTTATGCCTCCTAACAAACAGTAGAATTGAAGCCTTCCCTGTCCCTGACAGTGAGATGACACATGTAACTCAAAAGGGAGCCACTTCTACAATTCCGTTCTATGTCGGTAGCTTATGACTGCAGACGGAGTGCAGCGCATGCTCTCGTCTGGTGGCAGAGAAGAGGGGAGTGGGAATTCTCCAAGTTAGACAAATTAGAAATGAGCTAGTTTGATGGCAGATTCATTTCAGTAAGAAGAGAGAGAGAGAATAGACTAAAAGGGAAATAAAAATGTAATAATAAAAAAACACCACCAATCTGAAAGGGCACTTTTCTCATAGGAGGGCGGAAGGGCAGGTGCTGGGGACCCGTAGACCTCTCTCTGTGCCTGGGGAAGACAATATCAGGCCTGTCAGGGGATTTACCTCCTTTTCAGTTCTTTCAAGTCAGAGTACATAAAGGGTGAAGAGATGAACAGAGGAAGGCATTTTAGACTACTGAGATGCAGTCAGTCAGTGTGTACCAGTGAGGGAGAATCTATTCCTATTGAGATGCAGTCAGTCAGTGTGTACCAGTGAGGGAGAATCTGTTCCAATTGAGATGCAGTCAGTCCGTGTGTACCAGTGAGGGAGAATCTGTTCCTATTGAGATGCAGTCAGTCAGTGTGTACCAGTGAGGGAGAATCTGTTCCTATTGAGATGCAGTCAGTCAGTGTGTACCAGTGAGGGAGAATCTGTTCCTATTGAGATGCAGTCAGTCAGTGTGTACCAGTGAGGGAGAAACTGTTCCTATTGAGATGCAGTCAGTCAGTGTGTACCTGTGAGAGAGCCTCGGGTCCTACAGAGATGCAGTCAGTCAGTGTGTACCAGTGAGGGAGAATCTGTTCCTATTGAGATGCAGTCAGTCAGTGTGTACCAGTGAGGGAAAATCTGTTCCTATTGAGATGCAGTCAGTCAGTGTGTACCAGTGAGGGATAATCTGTTCCTATTGAGATGCAGTCAGTCAGTGTGTACCAGTGAGGGAGAATCTGTTCCTATTGAGATGCAGTCAGTCAGTGTGTACCAGTGAGGGATAATCTGTTCCTATTGAGATGCAGTCAGTCAGTGTGTACCAGTGAGGGAGAATCTGTTCCTATTGAGATGCAGTCAGTCAGTGTGTACCAGTGAGGTAGAAACTGTTCCTATTGAGATGCAGTCAGTCAGTGTGTACCAGTGAGGGAGAATCTGTTCCTATTGAGATGCAGTCAGTCAGTGTGTACCAGTGAGGGATAATCTGTTCCTATTGAGATGCAGTCAGTCAGTGTGTACCAGTGAGGGAGAATCTGTTCCTATTGAGATGCAGTCAGTCAGTGTGTACCAGTGAGGGAGAAACTGTTCCTATTGAGATGCAGTCAGTCAGTGTGTACCTGTGAGAGAGCCTCGGGTCCTACAGAGATGCAGTCAGTCAGTGTGTACCAGTGAGGGATAATCTGTTCCTATTGAGATGCAGTCAGTCAGTGTGTACCAGTGAGGGAGAATCTGTTCCTATTGAGATGCAGTCAGTCAGTGTGTACCAGTGAGGGATAATCTGTTCCTATTGAGATGCAGTCAGTCAGTGTGTACCAGTGAGGGAGAATCTGTTCCTATTGAGATGCAGTCAGTCAGTGTGTACCAGTGAGGTAGAAACTGTTCCTATTGAGATGCAGTCAGTCAGTGTGTAGCAGTGAGGGAGAATCTGTTCCTATTGAGATGCAGTCAGTCAGTGTGTACCAGTGAGGGATAATCTGTTCCTATTGAGATGCAGTCAGTCAGTGTGTACCAGTGAGGGAGAAACTGTTCCTATTGAGATGCAGTCAGTCAGTGTGTACCTGTGAGAGAGCCTCGGGTCCTACAGAGATGCAGTCAGTCAGTGTGTACCAGTGAGGGAGAAACTGTTCCTATTGAGATGCAGTCAGTCAGTGTGTACCTGTGAGAGAGCCTCGGGTCCTACAGAGATGCAGTCAGTCAGTGTGTACCAGTGAGGGAGAAACGGTTCCTATTGAGATGCAGTCAGTCAGTGTGTACCTGTGAGAGAGCCTCGGGTCCTACAGAGATGCAGTCAGTCAGTGTGTACCTGTGAGACAGCATCTGTGCCTGGATAGATAGGGCACACAACTGATTTTTTTGTTGTTGTTTGCAATGGAAAATGAAAACGAACGTTTTTTATTGGACAAGTTCAGTCCATTTTCTTCTGTTTGGTGCATAATGAACATGACCCAGTACTGGAAGGCCCTTAGTGTGATTGTAGGGTGTGTTATACAGTACCTGGAAGAGACTCAAATAGTACAATACCACACTGGGCGTGGACCTCAACCTTTCATATGCTGAATGGAGTGTGTCATTAGGAACATCAAACCATACCGCATATATTAAGCAGCTCCATGGGAGATGAGACAATGCTGACCAGTGTGTCTGTGTGTATTAGTGTGAGTGTGTGTGTGTGTGTTATGGGTTTTCCCTATCTTACATTAAGAACAGCACTACTTCATACTGAACACAATGCTCGTGACAAACCAGCACACTCCTCTCTCCTCTGCTCCACTCTCCCCTTCTTTAGAACAGTTTGTATATTTCTGGATATGAAAGCACTTTCTTCTGATTACTGGTTCAACAGGGCTCCCAGACACCACCCTCTTAAGTGGATACTCTGTGGCTACAAGCAACAGTGGAAGATACACTTTTTAGACACTGAGATTAGTTCCACTTCCTCCTCACCCACAGAGCCTTTTATTGAAGCCCTGAGGAAGCGTTATTACTACACCTGACTCATGTCTCTCTCATCCCCCTTGTTTATGAGAAAGAAGGGAAAGAGCAGCAGAATAACATCATATTCACTATTACACACACACACACACACACACACACACACACACACACACACACACACACACACACACACACACACACACACAGGAACCATTATCACTCATACTCTCGTCCATCTCATCCCCGTCTTTTGTAAGAAGGAAGGGAACAGCAGAAAAACTCCATATTCTCACTCAGACACTCCTCATCTTGTGATCCAGTGAATACAAAGAGCTCTGCTGTAGGGCCAGATGGCAAAAGTGAAATCAATCAGATCAACATGGTCAGAGAGAGACAGAGGCTGCATCCCGAATGGCACACTATTCCCTGTAGGCTCTGGTCAAAAGGAGTGCGCTAAATAGGGAATAAGGTGCCATTTGGGATGCAAAGAGAGTCAGCTTGTTGCCAAGTCATTCAGCAGATGATGCCCTTGTCCTGGCTGACTTACAACCCCACTTAATATCAATCACAATAGGAAACACTATCTCCAAATGTGAAACAGACAGACAATTGGATTTCATTTCAGGAATAAGCTATTTATTTTAAAAGGCAATTAGACAATTCTCCAAGTGATTCAAGTGTTTCTGGGCACAATTTTCACATTTCAAAACCACGTTGGTTCAATAAGTGGCAAGAAAAAGTATATGAACCCTCTGGAATTACCTGGATTTCTGCATAAATTTGTCAGAAAATGTGAACTGATCTTCATTTTAGTCACAACAATAGACAAACACAGTGTGCTTAAACTAATAACAAAAAAATTATTGTATTTTTCTTGTCTATATTGAATACATCATTTAAACATTCCCAGTGTAGGTTGGAAAAAGTATGTGAACCCCTAGGCTAATGACTTCTCCAAAAGCTAATTGGAGTCAGGAGTCAGCTAACCTGGAGTCCAATCAATGAGACGAGATTGGAGATGTTGGTTAGAGCTGCCCTGCCCTATAAAAACACTCACAAAATGTGCGTTTGCTATTCACAAGAAGCATTGCCTGATGTGAACCATGCCTCGAACAAAAGAGATCTCAGAAGACCTAAGATTAAGAATTGTTGACTTGCATTAAGCTGGAAAGGGTTACAAAAGTATTTCTAAAAGCCTTGATGCTCATCAGTCCACAGTAAGACAAATTGTCTATAAATGGAGAAAGTTCAGCACTGTTGCCACTCTCCCTAGGAGTGGCCATCCTGCGAAGATGACTGCAAGAGCACAGTGTAGAATGCTCAATGAGGTTAAGAAGAATCCTAGAGTGTCAGCTAAAGACTTACAGAAATCTCTGGAACATGCTAACGTCTCTGTTAACAAGTCTACGATACGTTAAACACTGCTGTCCAAAAAAATCATTGTTGCACGTCTGAAGTTCGCAAAAGAGCACCTGGATGTTCCACAGCACTTCTGGCAAAATATTCTGTGGACAGATTAAACTAAAGTTGACTTGTTTGGAAGGAACACACAACACTATGTGTGGAGAAAAAAAGGCACAGCACACCAACATCAAAACCTCATCCCAACTGTAAAGTATGGTGGAGGGAGCATCATGGTTTGGGGCTGCTTTGCTGCCTCAGGGCCTGGACAGCTTGCTATCATCGATGGAAAAATGAATTCCCAAGTGTTTCAAGACATTTTGCAGGAGAATGTTAGGCTATCTGTCCGCCAATTGAAGCTCAACAGAAGTTGGGTGATGCAACAGGATAACAACCCAAAACACAGAAGTAAATCAACAACAGAATGGCTTCAACAGAAGAAAATACGCCTTCTGGAGTGGCCCAGTTAGAGTCCTGACCTCAACCCGATTGAGATGCTGTGGCATGACCTGGAGAGCGGTTTTCACCAGACATGTTAAGAATATTGTTGAACTGAAACAGTTTTGTTAAGATGAATGGTCCAAAATTCCTCCTGACCGCTGTGCAGGTCTGATCCGCAACTACAGAAAAGTTTGGTTGAGGTTATTGCTGCCAAAGGAGGGTCAACCAGTTATTACATCCAAGGGTTCACATACTTTTTCCGCCCTACACTGTGAATGTTTACACGGTGTGTTCAATAAAGACATGAAAATGTATAATTGTTTGTGTGTTATTAGTTTAAGCAGACTGCGTTTGTCTATTGTTGTGACTAAGATGACGATCAGATCAAATTTTATGACCAATTTATGCAGAAATCCAGGTAATTCCAAAGGGTTCACATATTTTTTCTTGCCACTGTAACTTCATTGAAATTATGCGAAAACAACATTGATTCAACCAGTGTCTGTCAATTAAATGGAAGAAAGAATGGTGGGGATTTTCAGGAAAACAGCAATTTAGAAGTCTGTGGTTATCTAATGTGAACGGTGAGGGGAGAAGAGGCAGGTCTTGGTTTGACACACACAGCCATGGCCTATCTTTTATCTGCAGTGTCTCAGATACAACCCCCCCCCCCCCCCCCCCCCGGAATGTCCGCTTACTGGCTTACACTCTGTAGGATGGCAAGGACAATGTCCAAAGAGTGCCAGCAGCACAAATGACGCAAGTAAGAACTCTACAGACAGCTATATTGGTCCTCTAATACAGGACTAGTAAAGGTGCAGTGCACTACTTTTGTGAGAGAAAAAAATTTGCATAAAATATATATTTATATATTCTGATTTTACAGGGGGTCACAGCACCCACAGCACCCACAGCAACCCTACTATGTAAATTGGGTGCTATTTAGGTCCCACTTGACTCTTCCCCTGGTCAAAAAAATATTAGAGGAAAGGACATGGTAGTTTAATCTGTTACACAATCATTATTGTTCCACACTGTTTCATACCAGGGTTCAAATACTATTACAAATATTTTGAACACTTAGCTTTTTTTTCTTCTTTTTTTTGCCTGCCAAGAGTTTTGAATTTTGGAGGTCTTTCTATTGGTTCCATTGTGCCAGGCAAGCTTCATCAGGCCCTAGAGTATTTTAAATGACTTCCAATAGTATTTGAACCCACCCAGGTCTGCACAATAATCTATGCTCCTGGGAGTGCAGCAGGTCAGCATGAAGGCAGGCAGAACAGTGTTTACCGTTCTTTTATGCCAAAGATAACAGTTGTCTGTCTGCTGCATGTTGTTTTGTCTTTCTTTGCGTTTGGAAGCTGTCGATGATCAGAAGGGTAAACGCAACTGTGTGAATAACTTGGTTCTCGTCCACAAAGCTATGTGTGACGCTGGTATGGTGTCTCATGTCCCCTCCTCTACCTCACTGGTTGGCTACTGGTTGGCTACTTTCACAATCCGGGTCGAATGAACAGTATGTTTCATATGGGCTGCACAGCAAAAATACAAGAGGTATCTGGCATAATTTAGCTCTAATAATTATGCTAACATAACGACTATCATTTTCAATTAATTTGGTAAATAGATTTACTTGATGATCTCTAGGCCTATAATCAATAAATCAGGACATTTCCAATCATTATTTTTAATCTCACAACTCAAATGAAGACCGGATGTAAACAAGGCTTCAGCACACTGGCCACCACCTTGATCTTTTCGTAGTGTGCTGGCTCAGTCCTAACGTTATAGCCTGGTGACAACGAGGTTACTGCATGCTTTTATTTTTTTAAATAGGAGGAAACGGGGAAATAACGGACCAGTAACTCCATCTGTGTGCTGGGCTGGAGAACAGTAGCAAGCAGCAGCAACAACCCTGTACGAGGTCTCTACCCGGTGTCTGTCATTACAAGCTGTGAGTAGCTAATACAAGCTGCGCGCGCTCCGCATCTCCTCTCATTCCGGCCCTTTCCACTCAAGGCATTCTCTGTGCGCACCTTACCATGTAGCCAGACGCACAGAGTCGTGCCACATACATTTATTTATTTTCTTGCGTTGACAAATTTTCAATGATCTCGATCTTTTTTACAACTTATTTCAGCATGATGGCAAATGATCAAAGGTTGGTTATTTTGAAAGGTGAATTCAAATGGCAGAGAGCTGTCAAACCTCGTTTCGGCTGAAGGTATTGGAGAGGTGTTTGAGAAGGTTTCATGGTGGGAAATGAAGACCCATTGAACTCAGATAAACGGAATAAAGTTATACATTGGATTATATTTAATCGATTTTAAAGGTAAGGAAAATATAGAAATGTGTCATTATCAAAATGACATGTTATATCTTGTCTTAAAGTTTTCCAACTGACATTTTCTGTCAATTTACGTGAATGAAAAAAGGATCTTGTCTATAATTCTTATTCCGTCATCATGGTAATGAAACACAATGGGAATCATGTGTGTTGATGTTATTGAAATATTGATTAAATATTTAAGCTTAAAATCATACTATCGCTTTACTTTTTTCAAATGTATTGTGACATTCATAGACTGAGTGATTTATGACACTATTTTATCAGATGACTACCATTGGATTAACTCTTTCATGTTGCGCATATTTAAGTTTTGATGGTTCCAATCCCTGACCACTCTCTGTGATCACATCTGAAACGTGGATTTCAATGTTCTGATCATCGGCTCAACAGGGTCTGTTGCTGCAAGAACAAACAGATGAGTAGCTCCTTATCGTCTACTGCAGATTTCCCACACAGCCCTTTAAATCACTGCGCTAAAGGTTTGTGACAGAGTCACTGTGTGCCTGAAAAGACAGAGCGGAGTAAACTGGCAGAACAAGATGGCAAGCTATCAGGTGCATTGTGCCAGTGTTCTACAGTACGTTGAGTTAGAATACGACATACTTCATTTATTTTTTATTTCAACTTTATTTAACCAGGTAGGCAAGTTGAGAACAAGTTCTCATTTACAACTGCGACCTGGCCAAGATAAAGCAAAGCAGTTCGACACATATAACAACATAGAGTTACACATGGAGTAAAACAAACATACAGTCAATAATACAGTAGAAAAATAAGTCTATACACAATGTGAGCAAATGAGGTGAGATAAGGGAGGTAAAGGCAATAAATACATACGGTAGCCTAGTGGTTAGAGGTTTGGGCAAGTAACTGAAAGTTTGCTAGATCATATCCCCTGAACTGACAAGGTAAAAATCTGTCGTTCTGCCCCTGAACAAGGCAGTTAACCCACTGTTCCTAGGCTGTCATTGTAAATAAGAATTTGTTCTTAACTGACTTGCCTAGTTAAATAAAGGTTAAATTAAAAATAACAACAACATGTAAGGATCCAGTGCTTCAAAAGACAGAGCAGAGTAAACTGGTAGAACAAGGTATCTGTCAGGTAGTGCCTGAACAGCACACATGTGGTCTATTCTAAACCAAAGCACTGTAAAGCATTGACCCAGCCAGTGAAGAGAAAGGGGTGTAAACTGGCAGACAATCTATCAGGTGCCTGAACAGAGATCTATTATATTATATTCTAAACCAAAGCAATATAAAGCATTGAGCCTGAAGAGATACAGGAGTAATGTGTCGGAACAAGATTTCAATCTATCAGGTGCAGGATCAGCCCACCGGTGGTCTATTATATTCTAAATCAATACACTGTAAAGCATTAAGACAGCCTTGGTTTATGCGAGCTGGCCCAGAACGTCTTGGAGCAAGATCCTATCTCCTGTTTGTGTAGTGTGAGGCAGCTTGAGTAACCGCCTGGACAGGACGCTAGTCTATGGCAGGGCCTTACCCGAAATCTCATACCTCCTTATCTCCTTAATGCTGAGTGCCAAGCAGAGGCGTATCAGGTCCCATTTTTACTGTCCTTGGCAGTGTGTGAATTACAGGGGGCCGGGGGAGGGGGGGGGGGGGGGGGGGGCTCTGCCTCCTTGAATGAGACATGAGCTCCCCTGAATGCAACAAGGGTCAAACTTTGGGGGGGGGACTGTAATTTATCGGTCCAGTCCACTAGCGAACTATCAACATTGTTTCAACTGGGCCCCTCACAGTTTTCCACGCCAATGAGCTCAGGACAGACAGGCATCCCGTATTTCAGTCTCTTTTTCTATCAGGTGCCAATCAGCCCACATGTTGTCTATTCTATTGAGGCAGTGCCTGAAAAGCCAGAGGGAAGTAATCTGGCAGAACAGTGAATCAGGTTCCTAAACAACCCACAGGAGGTCTTCTAGTCTATTCTTCTCTATATTCTATTCTATTTCATTTGATTCTATTTCATTATATATTTCAATTCTACCACTAGACTTAGATCCAGACTACTGAGATTGAACCACTTGTTGACGAATTGCTCAATGTTGCATTCAATACATACTGTACAGTGCATCTATTCATAGTTCAGTAGCCAACGTCAACCCACCAACTTCAGTTCAACAAGTCCAAATTGTACATCTAAGCATGGAGCAAACATGTTGCACCATGGATCTGAAATGGCACCCTATTTCCTATGGGTCCTGAAAGTAGTGCACTATGTAGGTAATAGGGTCCCATCCGTGATGCAGGATATGATTAGGGAATTACACTGAGTGTACAAAACATTAGGAACACCATGCTAATATTGAGTTGCACCCCCCTTTGCCCTCAGAACAGCCTCAATTCGGTGGGGCACTCTTCGAGGTGTTGAAAGCATTCCACAGGGATGCTGGCCCATGTTGACTCCAATGCTTCCCACAGTTGTGTCAGTTGAGTGTGAAAAACCGAGCAGTATTGCAGTTCTTGACACAGGCTTAAAAATCCTTCTTTAACCTGTCCCCTCCCCTTTATCTACACTGATTGAAGTGGATTTAACAAGTGACATCAATAAGGGATCATAGCTTTTACCTGGCATCACCTGGTCAGTCTATGTCATGGAAAGAGCAGGTGTTCCTAATGTTTTGTACAAATCAAATCAAATGTTTATTTGTCATATACACATGTCTAGCAGATGTTATTGCGAGTGTAGCGAAATGCTTCAGTGTATAGCAATGTTGTGAATTTGGTGCATTGATAGCAACCGCTTCAGTTGTTAGGCTACTCTGTCTCTGGCACGGTAGGTGACGAGCTAGCTTTTCATTAAACAACATAATGAGGATTTCTATCAGCCTAATCGAGGTGTTCTTACAAGGCTGGATTTCTCCTAATGCGACTGTCGCTTTAGGTATAATGCTTCAGGTATAATGCTTTAGGTATAATGCCGGGAGCCGCTTGTGGATTTGACAGCTCTAATGCAATTCCACCTCTGACACTGCCAAACAACCGCTATGTGGGTGTCAGCTAGCGTGGATCTGATAGAATGTAGCCCACGGTCTGCGCCCCAAATGCCACCCTATGGGCAGTGGACACCCTATGGGCAGTGGACACTATGGGCCCTGGTCAAAGTAGTGCAGCACAAAGGGAGGGAATAGGGTTCTATTTGGGACGAACACATGGACACGTGGCCCAGGCAATGTCACCATCTGTTTTACTGTTTTGTTTTCAACATCCCACATACCCCTCCCTCCTATCTGGTGTTGCTTATTTAGCACAACAATACCCATATCTCAGACAACTCCGAGGCAGCTTTCACTGTGCAGGAGGTGCAATGACAAATTGGCATAATGAAACATGTTATGATGTTGATATTATATCAGGTTGGCAGGGGGCATCTCTCCCACTGTGTGCTGACACCGAACTGCACACTAATTTGACTCTGTCACGGCTCACTGATTGTGGTGCCACAGTCCTTCCTTTCTTTCAATTACATAGGCGGGAATCATTTACATACTAATTTGCATTCGTTCCCACCCCCTAATAAATACACGTTTTCTATAACAGTGGAGAGGAGTAACCTTTGGGTTGTTATTTACTGAGGGAAGAATATAGTCTAGTATCAAGTGAAGTGAAGGACAAGCAGTTCTCAGGAAGGGGCTGTGACTGAGTTGACTGAATGACTTCCCTATGGTGTGTGTGTGTGTAGCGCAGTGTGTGTGTGTGAGTGCATACATACATGTACGTGTGTCTGTGTCCATGTGTATGTGCACACGTGTGTGTGTGTGTGTGTGTGTGTGTGTGTGTGTGTGTGTGTGTGTGTGTGTGTGTGTGTGTGTGTGTATGGGCATATGTGTGTGTGTATGTACATGTGTGTACGTGTGTGTTGCAGTGTGCTCGTCTAGCGGACATGACAACATAAACTAGCTGGAAATCTGTACTCAGACTTGTGATAAAAGGCAGAACTGAAGCTGTTCCATTTTGTATTTAAAGGAGAGAGAATTCCCAGGGGAGCTCTCCATACACACACCAGGGCCCTACTGTTGCAGCTTTTAATCTGCTGTGTAATTACATTTGAGAAGGGCCTTTAAGGCTGAATAGTAAAAGAAGTATCCAACATGCTGTGAAACCAATGACTGAGTGCCTGAACAGCTGGGCCCTCCTACAGAGATGTCATGACTCATGTCCCTCACTAATGCTTTGTGTGGGCAGTGATGGCCCAATTCAATATATTTCAACTCATTCTCTGTGAAACAATGAATTGTTCAGTGCCTTCGGGAAAGTATTCAAACCCCTTGACTTTTGTCGTGTTACAAAGTGGGATTCAAATGGATTAAATTGTCATTTTTTTGTCAATGATCTACACAAGATACTCTAATGTCAAAGTGGAAGAACAATTCCAACATTTGTAAAAAATAAAATATATATATATATAAAAAATTATACACTAATATATACTGCTCAAAAAAATAAAGGGAACACTTAAACAACACATCCTAGATCTGAATGAAAGAAATAATCTTATTAAATACTTTTTTCTTTACATAGTTGAATGTGCTGACAACAAAATCACACAAAAATAATCAATGGAAATCCAATTTATCAACCCATGGAGTTCTGTATTTGGAGTCACACTCAAAATTAAAGTGGAAAACCACACTACAGGCTGATCCAACTTTGATGTAATGTCCTTAAAACAAGTCAAAATGAGGCTCAGTAGTGTGTGTGGCCTCCACGTGCCTGTATGACCTCCCTACAACGCCTGGGCATGCTCCTGATGAGGTGGCGGATGGTCTCCTGAGGGATCTCCTCCCATACCTTGACTAAAGCATCCGCCAACTCCTGGACAGTCTGTGGTGCAACGTGGCGTTGGTGGATGGAGCGAGACATGATGTCCCAGATGTGCTCAATTGGATTCAGGTCTGGGGAACGGGCGGGCCAGTCCATAGCATCAATGCCTTCCTCTTGCAAGAACTGCTGACACACTCCAGCCACATGAGGTCTAGTATTGTCTTGCATTAGGAGGAACCCAGGGCCAACCGCACCAGCATATGGTCTCACAAGTGGTCTGAGGATCTCATCTCGGTACCTAATGGCAGTCAGGCTACCTCTGGCGAGCACATGGAGGGCTGTGCGGCCCCCCAAAGAAATGCCACCCCACACCATGACTGACCCACCGCCAAACCGGTCATGCTGGAGGATGTTGCAGGCAGCAGAACGTTCTCCACGGCGTCTCCAGACTCTGTCACGTCTGTCACATGTGCTCAGTGTGAACCTGCTTTCATCTGTGAAGAGCACAGGGCGCAAGTGGCGAATTTGTCAATCTTGGTGTTCTCTGGCAAATGCCAAACGTCCTGCACGGTGTTGGGCTGTAAGCACAACCCCCACCTGTGGACGTCGGGCCTTCATACCACCCTGATGGAGTCTATTTCTGACCGTTTGAGCAGACATGCACATTTGTGGCCTGCTGGAGGTCATTTTGCAGGGCTCTGGCAGTGCTTCTCCTGCTCCTCCTTGCACAAAGGCGGAGGTAGCGGTCCTGCTGCTAGGTTGTTGCCCTCCTACGGCCTCCTCCACGTCTCCTGATGTACTGGCCTGTCTCCTGGTAGCGCCTCCATGCTCTGGACACTACGCTGACAGACACAGCAAACCTTCTTGCCACAGCTCGCATTGATGTGCCATCCTGGATGAGCTGCACTACCTGAGCCACTTGTGTGGGTTGTAGACTCCGTCTCATGCTACCGCTAGAGTGAAAGCACCGCCAGCATTCAAAAGTGACCAAAACATCAGCCAGGAAGCATAGGAACTGAGAAGTGGTCTGTGGTCCCCACCTGCAAAACCACTCCTTTATTGGGGGTGTCTTGCTAATTGCCTATAATTTCCACCTGTTGTCTATTCCATTTGCACAACAGCATGTGAAATGTATTGTCAATCAGTGTTGCTTCCTAAGTGGACAGTTTGATTTCACAGAACTGTGATTGACTTGGAGTTACATTGCGTTGTTTAAGTGTTCCCTTTATTTTTTTGAGCAGTGTATATCTTGATTAGATTGGTATTCAACCCCCTGAGTCAATACATGTTAGAATCACCTTTGGAAGCAATTACAAATCCCTGAGTGGTTTTCTTCCTATCTGGCAACTGAGTTAGGATGGACACCTGTATCTTTGTAATGACTGGGTGTATAGATACACCCTCCAAAGTGTAATTAATAACGTCACCATGCTCAAAGGGATATTCAATGCCTGCTTTTGTTTTCTTTCACCCATCTACCAATAGGTGCCCTTCTTTGTGAAGCATTGGAAAACTTCCCCTAGCTTTCTGGTTGAATCTGTGTTTTAAATTCACTGCTCGACTAAGGGACCTTATAGATAACTGTATGTGTGGGGTACAGAGATGAGGTAGTCATTTTAAAAAGCATGTTAAACACTGTTATTGCACACATAGTGAGTCCATACAACATATTATGTGACTTGTTAAACAAATATTTACTCCTCAACTTATTTAGGCTTGCCATAACAAATGGGTTGAATACTTATTGACTCAAGACATTTGAGCTTTCATTTGTAAAAAAAAATATATATATATATATATATTTTTTTTTTTAAATCAATTTTGTATTCAGGCTGTAACACAAGAAAATGTGGAAAAAGTCAAAGGGTTTGAATACTTTCTGATGGCACTGTATATTTTATCACAAATGGGATCCAAATCAGGGAACATGTGCCCTCGGTTAATGGGCTTTAATGGAGCATGATGCCTATGCATTCGTGGACAGGATATAGGTCTATCCCCATCGATTTTCGAAGATCATGGGGATTACCCAGTACTGATTACCACAGGCTGACTGTAGACAGAGGCTGCAGCTGAACCCGCCAACCAAGTCTCTCTCTCAACAGACACCTCCAGGACCAGGGTCCTCATTTATAATGTTATGTACATTTCACACTCAATTTCTGCGTGCGCCATTTCTGAAAAGTCTGTGCACTTACGATAATACTGAGATTTATAAACGTGGCGCAAGCCATACATTGCATGTTTCCCGTTATATATCAGACGTGTCATAAAACTGTGTGCGCCTGAACGAGCATTAAAACTCTGCCTGGAAGACGCCCTCCATTCACCTTTTATAGAGACAATAACGTTCTTTATTTCCTGTATAATGTGGAACTATTGCCATTTGGCCACTGCATGCAAATGACAAATTGTTGTTCAATATTTAGTTTATCAACAGAGTATTGGGTTTATACTGTATGTCCAGCTTTGGAATAGGCTCTGAGATTAAATAGGTAATGATGTCGCACTCCTATTGCACATCAATATTGTAGCCTAACCATACTGTCAACGATTATTTATGTATGCAGGGCTTACAAATGAGGCCCCAGGAACCAATGGTCTGGAGTGTGATTGCAACACAGGTAACACAGTGGTTACCACGTTACATAAGGACATTAGTAAATATATACCCAATGCATTGGAGGTAGGGGAGAGCAAGCTGCCCTGTGTGCCAGACCTGGGTTCAAATAGTATGTGTTCTTTGAGTGTTTGATCGAGTCTGTCTGGAGTGCCAGAGGGGTGGGGTTTACAGTTCTGGGACTATTTCATTGGTTCCATTACACCAGGCAAGCTCAATCAAGACCAGGTAAAGTATTTGAAATAATCTCAAATAGTATTTAAACCAGGTCTGCCTGTGTGGTTTCAAAAGCCATCCCATCTCTTCCTGGTTTGAGCCAGGTTATTATTACAGTAGTCTGTGATGAGCATAGTTTTATTGCAACAGCACAAGCGTGGCACACTCAATAAAATCCTAATCAATTAAGTCAACAGCATGTGCCATCCTCGGAGCTGAGGGGGGCAGAATTACCTGCATTGTCTGGAAAGGCAACCACTTTTAGTTATGCTACAGTCTACACTTAAGCATTTGTAGACAGTCATAATGGTCTTCATATTGTTATAGTCAGTGGTGTAAAGTACTCAAGTAAAACTACTTTAAAGTACTACTAAAGTAGTTATTTGGTATCTGTACTTGACTATTTACTTAACTACATTCCTAAAGAAAATAATGTACTTTTTACTCCATGAAACCCAAAAGTATTCATTACATTTTGAGTGCTTAGCAGGACAGAAAAATTCACAAACATATCAAGAGAACATCCCTGGTCATCCCTACTGGCCCTGATCTGACAGACTCACTAAACACACATGCTTTGTTTGTAAATTATGTCTGTGTTGGAATGTGACCCTGGTTATCCAGAAAATAGAAAATTATGCCTGTTTAATAATATAAGGAATTTGAACTAACTTATATTTTTAAGTATATTTGAGCAATTACATTTACTCTTCATGTGTAAGTATATTTATAACCAAATACTTTAAAGATTTTACTCAAGTAATAATTTACTGGGTGACTTGCACTTTTACTTGAGTCATTTTCTATTAAGGTGTCTTTACTTCTCCTCAAGTATGACAATTGGGTACTTTCCCCACCACTAGTTACTGCTAATATAATAAACTAATCAAATGTGTTTAAGCCCAGCTTGGACAAAAAGGGTGCTAAACAGCTTTGAGGTTTATTAGGGACAAAGAATGTAAGATTGTTTGTAATGAAAATCTGAGGGGGGAGGGGAACAGAGAGTAAATGTACATTTACATTTCGTAACTGTGTGCTGTTATATTTTGGGAGGCTTTTCAAAAATGTTTGTTCCCTAGAGAGAGAGACTGAGAGACAGAGAGAGAGCGAGAGGCACCCCACATTGATTCTGTTATTTTCTTCCATCCATGCAGGTGGGATGTCATAGTCAGAGTTCCTTGGATATCTGAGAGACATTGAGGAACCAGAGCCACCATGGACTCCTGGGTGTTCCCCTCCTCCCTCCCCAACCTAACCGAAGAACCCCTGATGTACGACAGCTTTATTCTGGGCAACGAGTCAACGGAACCCAATGGTACCTATACGGGCGACAACACGTTCAACCAGACCAGCACCATGGTCATCACCTTCCTCTACTTCCTGGTGTGTGGTATCGGTCTCTGTGGCAACGCCCTTGTGATCTACGTCATTCTGCGTTACGCCAAGATGAAGACGGTCACGAATATTTACATCATGAATTTGGCAGTCGCAGATGTTCTGTTCATGTTGGGGTTACCGTTCATCGCCATTCAGCTGGCGCTGGTCCACTGGCCGTTCGGTGCGGTGCTGTGCCGCGTGGTCATGACCGTGGACTCACTCAACCAGTTTACCTCCATCTTCTGCCTTATGGTCATGAGCATCGACCGCTACCTGGCCGTGGTGCACCCCATCCGGTCCACCAAGTGGCGCAAGCCACGTATGGCCAAGACCATCAACCTGGCGGTGTGGGGGGTGTCACTCCTGGTCAACCTGCCTATCATAATCTACAGCGGTTTAATCACCAAGCACAACAGTTGCTTCTGTACCATCGTGTGGCCGGAGCCTGAGGAGGCCTACTACACCGCCTTCATGTTCTACACCTTCGTCCTGGGTTTCTTCCTCCCGCTCATGGTCATCTGCCTGTGTTACCTTCTCATCATCATCAAGGTCAGTCTCATGGTCACCTGCCTGTGTTAACTCACCATCATCATCAAGGTCAGTCTCATGGTCATCTGCCTGTGTTACCTTCTCATCATCATCAAGGTCAGTCTCATGGTCACCTGCCTGTGTTAACTCACCATCATCATCAAGGTCAGTCTCATGGTCACCTGCCTGTGTTAACTCACCATCATCATCAAGGTCAGTCTCATGGTCACCTGCCTGTGTTAACTCATCATCATCATCATCAAGGTCAGTCTCATGGTCACCTGCCTGTGTTACCTTTTCATCATCATCATCATCAAGGTCAGTCTCATGGTCACCTGCCTGTGTTAACTCACCATCATCATCAAGGTCAGTCTCATGGTCACCTGCCTGTGTTAACTCATCATCATCATCAAGGTCAGTCTCATGGTCACCTGCCTGTGTTAACTCATCATCATCATCATCAAGGTCAGTCTCATGGTCACCTGCCTGTGTTAACTCACCATCAAGGTCAGTCTCATGGTCACCTGCCTGTGTTAACTCATCATCATCATCAAGGTCAGTCTCATGGTCACCTGCCTGTGTTAACTCATCATCATCATCATCAAGGTCAGTCTCATGGTCACCTGCCTGTGTTAACTCACCATCATCATCAAGGTCAGTCTTATGGTCACCTGCCTGTGTTAACTCACCATCATCATCAAGGTCAGTCTCATGGTCACCTGCCTGTGTTAACTCATCATCATCATCATCAAGGTCAGTCTTATGGTCACCTGCCTGTGTTAACTCACCATCATCATCAAGGTCAGTCTCATGGTCACCTGCCTGTGTTAACTCATCATCATCATCATCAAGGTCAGTCTTATGGTCACCTGCCTGTGTTAACTCACCATCATCATCAAGGTCAGTCTCATGGTCACCTGCCTGTGTTAACTCATCATCATCATCAAGGTCAGTCTCATGGTCACCTGCCTGTGTTAACTCACCATCATCATCAAGGTCAGTCTTATGGTCACCTGCCTGTGTTAACTCATCATCATCATCATCAAGGTCAGTCTCATGGTCACCTGCCTGTGTTAACTCATCATCATCATCATCAAGGTCAGTCTCATGGTCACCTGCCTGTGTTAACTCACCATCATCATCAAGGTCAGTCTCATGGTCACCTGCCTGTGTTAACTCATCACCATCATCATCAAGGTCAGTCTCATGGTCACCTGCCTGTGTTAACTCATCATCATCAAGGTCAGTCTTATGGTCACCTGCCTGTGTTAACTCACCATCATCATCAAGGTCAGTCTTATGGTCACCTGCCTGTGTTAACTCACCATCATCATCAAGGTCAGTCTCATGGTCACCTGCCTGTGTTAACTCATCATCATCATCATCAAGGTCAGTCTCATGGTCACCTGCCTGTGTTAACTCACCATCATCATCAAGGTCAGTCTCATGGTCACCTGCCTGTGTTACCTTTTCATCATCAAGGTCAGTCTCATGGTCACCTGCCTGTGTTAACTCACCATCATCATCAAGGTCAGTCTCATGGTCACCTGCCTGTGTTAACTCACCATCATCATCAAGGTCAGTCTTATGGTCACCTGCCTGTGTTAACTCACCATCATCATCAAGGTCAGTCTCATGGTCACCTGCCTGTGTTAACTCATCATCATCATCATCAAGGTCAGTCTCATGGTCACCTGCCTGTGTTAACTCACCATCATCATCAAGGTCAGTCTCATGGTCACCTGCCTGTGTTACCTTTTCATCATCAAGGTCAGTCTCATGGTCACCTGCCTGTGTTAACTCACCATCATCATCAAGGTCAGTCTCATGGTCACCTGCCTGTGTTAACTCACCATCATCATCAAGGTCAGTCTCATGGTCACCTGCCTGTGTTAACTCATCATCATCATCATCAAGGTCAGTCTCATGGTCACCTGCCTGTGTTACCTTTTCATCATCATCATCATCAAGGTCAGTCTCATGGTCACCTGCCTGTGTTAACTCACCATCATCATCAAGGTCAGTCTCATGGTCACCTGCCTGTGTTAACTCATCATCATCATCAAGGTCAGTCTCATGGTCACCTGCCTGTGTTACCTTTTCATCATCATCATCATCAAGGTCAGTCTCATGGTCACCTGCCTGTGTTAACTCACCATCATCATTAAGGTTATACTTGTTTTACATCGTTCTGCCACCACTACAGTGTCCATATTAGGACATCCTCAGTGTCACCTGCTGAGACCAAGGCTGACCTACATAGATGAGACTGACAACTCCATGACTACTGCCGTCTTTCTATCCTTTTCATTTGAACCTGACTAAATTGTTGTGACCTATCGTATGTTGTAATGGTAGCACAGTATGTCTACTTTAATCTATCGTTTTCTTCTTTTGATTTTGCCTGTGCGGTGAAGTGCCTTGAGATGTAGCTATATTTACCTATATTTAAAAGTGGGCTATACAGATAAAATGTATAATTATTACTACTATTAAAGTGAAGTTCTCAGGGATCTGTGTCGGGTCTAATATTTATGTTTTTTTTAAAGAGTGCTATAGAAATAAAATCTATCATTTTTTAGGTGAAGTCGTCAGGGATCCGTGTTGGGTCCACTAAGAGGAAGCGCTCGGAGAGGAAGGTGACCCGCATGGTGTCCATCGTGGTTGCCGTGTTCGTCTTCTGCTGGCTGCCCTTCTATGTCTTCAATGTGACGTCGGTGACAGGAACCATCTCCACCACGCCCTTCCTGAGGAGCACCTTTGCCTTCGTGGTGGTCCTGGGTTACGCCAACTCGTGTGCCAACCCCATACTTTACGCGTTCCTGTCGGAGAACTTCAAGAAGAGCTTCCAGAACGTTCTGTGTCGGAAGAAGGTGGGTGGGCTGGATGTGATTGAGCGCAGCGACAGCAAGCAGGACAAGTCGCGCATGATGAATGACCCCACGGAGACTCAAAGCACGCTGCTCAATGGAGACCTGCAGACCAGCATTTGATGCTTGATAATTCTAACGCATCCCTTATGTGTGATCTATACAGACATCTTTGATTTCACATCAACACTCCCTCACAAGCTCATCACACACAAACAAATAAACTAACAAAACGCACGCATGCACACACACACAGAAACAAACACACACTTGTTTTGCAGGTGGAATCGGTCATCCTGCCCTGTTACCATGCCCTATGAACAGCTCACATAGGGGGAGTGATTGTAGTTGATCTCATGGTGTGATATTTTGTAAGCATTTTCTTCCCCCTGTGGACGAGGTGAAAAAATGCCAGAGGAACTAAGCCCTCATGGTGTCTGCTCCTCAACGGCTGTTATCACGTTCTTTATGTCTCCTATCTCTGTTTACCAACTCTCTCTTTACTTTCTCAAAAGACATACAATGATATGACAGTGGGTTTTCCTGGTCGTAAAACCCATACATTGTGATATATTCATAAAGGAGAGAATACTAACTGTAGTTGTGACTTTGCTCTCTGGTGTTTGGGTGGAAAGCTGAAGACTTGTACTGAGTGTATTGATGCTGGTGGACAGTGACAGGATCATGTGAGGACCAGAACAGAGTTGTGTTCATTAGGCCCCAAATGGAAGAAAAGGGACTGAAACCAGGAAGTGTTACCTGAACTTGTCTAATAAGAAACATGTGTTATCCACTGCAGAGCATTTTGCCATGTTGTGTCCTGATAAGTCCCAGACGGTTACCTACGGTTACTGATTGACAGCAGATGAGACTTAACCATGGAGAACAAGGATTCCTTGCACATATGTTTACACTAGCAGGGTGAACCTCCACCTCAATCTGTCTTTGTCACATTGTCCTGTAGCCGAGATAAATACCAGACTAGGATGTAGGAAGTATGCCAAAGTGAGACTAGGACTATAGCAGACTCACTGTGTAAATATTGTCTGTTTACAAAGATTGTGTGTTCAAAATGGTGGGCTCTGCAGAATGTGGAATTAGTAACATGCCTCTATTCTTAGATACTGTATTACTTAACACAACAGTGAGCAGCAGGCCACATCTCCTCTGGATCACTACACCAAGGTGTAGTTTGGTTATCTAATGACTTACTACAGAGAGAGGAGGAACAGTAGAGATGCTGGGACTACTTTGAAATGACATAAAAACACATGATATCCCACATGGTTAATTTGCTGGCACAAGTCCTGCTGAGACTTATACTGCCCAAATATGGACTCCGTAAAGTCAGTTTAACATTATGGTAGACCTTAGTGCTTTTTTTTTAACCTCAGAAAAGACACATATGTGCTGTGGACAAATATTCATCAGTGAGTCATGGACCTACAGCATGCAGCTGAACAGAGTCACAAAGTTGGAATCACATGACCTAATGGTGACTGTATGAAGTCCCCTGACAACTATGAATGCACCTTTACTATGTAATTTAACAGTTTCTCTGTGTGTGTATGTGTGTGTGTGGTGTGTGTGTGTGTGTGTGTGTGTGTGTGAGAGTGAGTGTACACGTGTGTGTGTGTGTGTGTAC
Organism: Salmo salar; assembly: GCF_965601325.2. Classification (NCBI taxonomy): domain Eukaryota; kingdom Metazoa; phylum Chordata; class Actinopteri; order Salmoniformes; family Salmonidae; genus Salmo; species Salmo salar. The sequence continues at coordinate 19,343,264 of NC_138296.1, forward strand.
TGTACACAGTGTTTTATTTGATACAGCATTCAGTCCAAGGCCATGATTAGTAGAAGTGTAGAATGAGTAGATATTGAACCCAATATGGGTACCAGGTGACCTCACCAGGAAAAACTCAGGGCCCAAATTATTATTCTAGCCCAGAGTGTTTCTCGGTCAGATTATTATTATTATTCTAGCCCAGAGTGTTTCTCGGTCAGATTATTATTATTATAGCCCAGTGTTTCTTGGTCACGTTATTATTATTAAAGCCCAGTGTTTCTCGGTCAGATTATTATTATTATAGCCCAGTGTTTCTTGGTCGGGTTATTATTATTATAGCCCAGTGTTTCTTGGTCAGGTTATTATTATTATAGCCCAGTGTTTCTCGGTCAGGTTATTATTATTATTATAGCCCAGTGTTTCTTGGTCGGGTTATTATTATTATAGCCCAGTGTTTCTTGGTCAGGTTATTATTATTATTATAGCCCAGTGTTTCTCGGTCAGGTTATTATTATTATAGCCCAGTGTTTCTTGGTCAGGTTATTATTATTATAGCCCAGTGTTTCTTGGTCGGGTTATTATTATTATAGCCCAGTGTTTCTTGGTCGGGTTATTATTATTATAGCCCAGTGTTTCTTGGTCAGGTTATTATTATTATAGCCCAGTGTTTCTTGGTCGGGTTATTATTATTATAGCCCAGTGTTTCTTGGTCGGGTTATTATTATTATAGCCCAGTGTTTCTTGGTCGGGTTATTATTATTATAGCCCAGTGTTTCTTGGTCAGGTTATTATTATTATAGCCCAGTGTTTCTTGGTCGGGTTATTATTATTATAGCCCAGTGTTTCTTGGTCGGGTTATTATTATTATAGCCCAGTGTTTCTTGGTTAGGTTATTATTATTATAGCCCAGTGTTTCTTGGTCGGGTTATTATTATTATAGCCCAGTGTTTCTTGGTCAGGTTATTATTATTATAGCCCAGTGTTTCTTGGTCGGGTTATTATTATTATAGCCCAGTGTTTCTTGGTCGGGTTATTATTATTATAGCCCAGTGTTTCTTGGTCGGGTTATTATTATTATAGCCCAGTGTTTCTTGGTTGGGTTATTATTATTATAGCCCAGTGTTTCTCGGTCGGGTTATTATAGCCCAGTGTTTCTTGGTCAGGTCACATGATCAGAAAGGGTGCAGAGTCCTACTATAGAGATGAATGCTGACATTTTGTTATATTGACGGTATTAGCATGGCATTGACCAAGGCTAATCACTAACCAAACTGCTGCTACAGTGTATAGACTCCAATGTGTGCTGTAATTGTCAAGTCAACATTGTCATGTTGTGGTTGAGAATCATTTAATTCATTTTTCGTCCAAGCTGAATAGAACTGTTTGATAGTTTAGATAGCAAAGACAATGCATTTTTCAATCACTATTGTCCAGTCCTGTTTGAAACCATCCCTTGTCACGTTTCACGTCATTCATAAATTGTTGCTATTGCTGTTATGTTGCTGTTACAGAATAATGTCCAAGAAAGACCAGTTTTTGCTTCAGCAGGTATTGAATACTGTAGTCGTCTTCATTGCTGTAAATTAAGCAGCGCTAATCTGTTTCTCCGTCAAGAAACATTTCTTCAAAGCCCAAAGAACAAATCCAGTCTGATCAGTTACAATTCAAAATGGCAGTCGTCAAAAACACTGCAGGTCATGCTACAAACACCGATAAATCTCTACCGCATCGTGGATTCGTTATTTGAAATAGTTACCCTTAGTTTGGCAGCTGATTGACCTGCATCTGACCCACATTTTATAGCTGGTCTTCAGGCTTGCCGAGTCATGTCGTGTTTGAGATGCTGAGCTCATCACAGGCTACCCAGGCCTAGGGAAGGACAATCACCCACCTACCCCATACTATTTCTGAGAGGTCAAGTCTACTCATCCCAGGCCACCCATCCAGGCCTAGGGCAGGACAATCACCAACCTATCCCACACTCTGTCTGTGAGGTCAGCTCTGGCACGCTGGCATATGGAGCATTACCACTGGGCACACACTGGTTCAATCAACATTGTTTCACGTCATTTCAACGTGGAATAGACGTTGAATTGACCTCTGTTCCCAGTGTGCCCTCGCTTTGGGAGGTCAGAGGTCACGCTGAGGCCTCCAGTCTGAGCAATGTGAATTTGAGAAGGGCTAGAAAACATTGTAACCCTGAAGGGGTGCAGCAGTGTTCATTCTACTCCCCGTCATCATCACTCCCTTCCCCTACTCCCTAAATCTCACAGGCATAACCTGTGGATCTATGCCTATACGGTAGTGTGTACTATACTGTAGATCTAGCTAGAACAGTCAGTACATAGCCTTCTCCTCTTAGATAAAGGTTCACCTGACCTAAAGTTAGTCATAGACATGCTGCCCAATTTGCCTTAGTTTGTCCCCTGTTCAGGCTCTGGCGCCACACTCCTGTGTATGTGTTTAATGGCCATACATGTGTGTGTCTGTGTTCGTCTGCCATGTATGAGTGTGTGTTTCGTGGGAATGCTATGTGTGTGTGTTTTGTGGCTATACATGTTTCTGTGTGTGTGACAAAACAAGCCTCCCACCCCTAGGCCTCAGCATCCCATCCTCCATTCTGTCTCCTGAACAAGAGAAGCGTACAGTATGAGTGATTCATCCCTCTCTTATCTGTCCTGAAGACACATGATGACTGTTGCAAATAGATCCAACTCAAAGACATTTCACTGACAACTTCTGGTAGGTTCTTTTGATTATATATTACATACATACTGTACATACACACACACCGGTCAGTTTATTAGGTACACCTCCATGTTCACGTGGCCGTGGCTTGCTATATAAAACCGAAAGCCAGGCACAGAGGTATTCAGTTACTGTTTGATTGAATGTTAGAACAGGCAAAACGAGTCACCTAAGCATCTTTGAGCGTGGTATGATCGTCGGTGCCAGGTGCGCCAAATCTGGTATCTCCAAAACATTCGCCCTCCTGGGCTTTTCACACCCGACAGTGTCTAGGGTTTATCGAGAATGGAGCGACAAACAAAAAACATCCAGTCAGCGGCAGTCCTGTGGGCCAACACAGCTCGTTGATGACATCTGCACAATTGAATTAGTAATTAGAACAATTCATTTTAAAGGATTTCTTTGGTTGTATTTACACAGTCACACATTTAGGATATTTTCCCCCACTAATTGGTCTTTTGACCAATCACATCAGATCTTCTCACATCAAAAGACCAATTAGTGAAAAAAAGATCACAATTGTGGTGACTGTGTAAACACAGCATCAATAGCCTTGTCCAGATATGCATGCATTTCTGCCAAACCCCTCTGACACTCAATGTTGTCTTGCCATGCCGTACATGACAAACACAGTCAGAGAAGTTGGCCGCTACATCAACAGGTAGAAATAACTGTTATATAAACCACCGGAGGTTGGTGGCACCTTAATTGGGGAGAACTGGCTCGTGGTAATGACTGGAGCAGAATTAGTGGAATGGTATTAAATACAAACACATGGTCTCCAGGTGCCATTGATGCCATTCCATTTGTTCCGTTCCAGCCATGATTATGAGCCGTTCTCCCCTCAGCAGCCTCCTATGATATAAACTAATGTATTGGATTGTCCTTACATTTTGAATACCATCACATTTTATTTGCAATTGACAGAGCAGTGGTTCCCAACACTGTTACGTGTGAAGGAGAACACAGGCTTCGTAATCTGGCTTCAACCTCCATTATGACTGGCCGCTGTATCTTTGCTTAGTGAAAAACTTTTTCAGAGCTTTTTTGACAAATTAAAAATCTGACCATGGCTTTTTTTTTTTAAACATTTTTTTACATTTATCGTGCTTATTAGACTTCATTTGAGATTACAATATTACATGCTGTTGTGGGTAATTTGTTAGGATAGCAGCAGATTTTCATCCAACCATGGCACTCTGGCTTGGCTACATTGTCTGTAGACCTTACACATCCTACAAGTGCTGATGTAAATTGATATGTTATTAGCTATACAAAGTTTCAGGCTGTTGTAGAACTGTTGCAAATAGCTAGCCAAAATGGTTATTGTGATATAAAGGGCAACTCTATAGCCTCCACTCACCATCTGTCCAATACTATTATTCTCAGTAGATAGAAGTTGCCGGCTGCTGTGGATGATGGTTGATTATCTTACGGTGACCATACTAGGACACGCTCCCGTCCATACTAGGACACGCTCCCGTCCATACTAGGACACGCTCCCGTCCATACTAGGACACGCTCCCGTCCATATTAGGACACGCTCCCGTCCATATTAGGACACGCTCCCGTCCATACTAGGACACGCTCCCGTCCATATTAGGACACGCTCCCGTCCATATTAGGACACGGTCCTGTCCATATTAGGACACGCTCCTGTCCATATTAGGACACGGTCCTGTCCATATTAGGACATGCTCCTGTCCATATTAGGACAGCTTCCTAATAGGACAACGTATCACCTACCCTCAAGCATTACCACCAAGGGAGACAAGATCTGACCCTGTATCAGCGGTTAGGAACAACTTCTACCCACTCTACTCTTCTCAACTAGAGTCTGTTGCTGAATGGTTTCATTTGTTTGCCTCTGTACAAGGAATTAGTATTGCTCAGGAGCATTTTCTCTCTCTGATTCCATTTTGCCATTATGTCTTGTTTTTGTACAAAATATATATTAAGCATTGTTAATATTATTGCTGTTCCTTAGAAATATTGTTCCTTTGTTTGCTCATAAACTTTTGAAAGTTGCATGTATGCGTGTGCTTCTTCATGAAAGGCAAGAGAGTTGATCTCCTTACCACATTGACAATCATGATGTACACAGTAAGCCTAAAGTCCTGACTTTAATAAGTGTAAGAGATTCGAGTATTGATTAATAATCACAAAATCCAAAAACAGAATACATTTAATCACATCGCATCCCTATCAGAGCCCAGGAGCACTCAGTGAAACACTGCCCCTCTGTGGTGAAAATACGCTACTAAATGAAACAGTGACTATATTCTCCATGGTGTCTTTTCCTACTCGAGCCTCGTGATTTCTGAATCGACAGTGAAGGCTGCTGAGGAGAGAACGACTCATAATAACGGTCAGAACGGAGCAAATAGAATGGCATCAGACACCTGGAAACCATGTGTTTGATACCACTCCACTGATTCCGCTCCAGTCATTACCACGAGCCCGTCCTCTCCTCAGCAGACATAACCAGATAATTCCATACCTTACCAAGGCCTGTACTCCTACTGTCTTCCATCATCTAGCTAATAATAATAGGGAACCAGTTACTACTGGAAAGTCTAGGGGCGGTTTCTTGCACACACTTGTCTTGAACTAAAAAAAACAACTCAATGGACAATGTACACAAAAGTAAACCATCAAGTGACTTTAGTCCCACACCAGTCCATCAGGTATCCATGTAGGAGCACAGCAAGCAACCATCTCTCTCATCACCACATGGCATCCAGAAGTCCTGAACCAAAGATTGTAGGTTAGCCACAGCCTTCCTCCAAACTAAAGTTGCCCCAGTAGCACTGACAGTATAGCTAGCTCCTGCAGTAGAAGTGCAGTCTAATCTCTGCACTTGCAGTATGCAGTCTATAAACATACATTAAGCGGATTTCCGGGAAGGGTGAATGGTGTCCCATTTTTTAATTTAGAACTATTGTACTCATGTTGTACTATACCTGTGAGACCACATACAGCCTCAGCCAGTATTCACTAGTATCCACATCTGTGGCAGGCAGTTCTCCATCTTCTGTCTCTGTGTTCGTGGTTTACCTACAGGGATGTGTTCAGTTTGGTGAAACACTGAGCTTTAAAGACAGAATATGAAATGGTGTCAGCTATTCATTCTATCGGACATTCATTTCTACTAAATGCATTTCTATCCAAACGTTGTCATTCTACACCATGAAACTGCACACTACACTAGAGAAAAGATGGAATAGATTTGAAACGGAAGAAATCAGGCAATGGACAGAGTATGTTTTAATTAAAGAGAAAAAAGGACCACATGAGTTCTGAGTTTATTCACTGAAACGGACGTCTCTCCTCTCACCTCGTTACACGTTAGGGCTGCGTTCCTGAATGACCTCTGGGTGGCGCTCTTCTCTCAGACCGCCATGATGCATCAGACGCCTTGGTGGTGTGACCATTTAAACGTGTGATTTCTCTGTTCTTCTACCATCTGTTCTGGCTCAGGGTTCAATAATGGACCATCTGTACCAGACCAGAGGATAGACATGGTTTATTTATTTGTATTGTTTGTTTCCCGAGCAGCTGAACCAGACCAAAAGTGTTGCGGTATCAATGTGGTATACATTTTTCCCCACATTTCTTTTTTAAATCTTTACATACACAGTGATATTCAAACATAAAATACCTAATAACACATTTGTGTTCTTTCTTTTTAGAATCAGAATTCAGACAGCATACTGATAGGATAGAGAACTGTGTTACTGCACTGCAGAGACAACGTACCACAAGCCACATTGGGTCGTTCACATCAGGGCACGCAATGGATAACGTTTTAAAACGTTTTGCCACGGAAAACTTAAATGAGCTTTTCTCATGGGACAAGCCCAAGCAGTCCCTCCCAGTTTGTGAGTTTTCTATTTGGTGCCTAATGAACAGGACCTTAGTCTGAACAAGCCACGTGTGGTTGTTGTGGATAATAAGAGAACACTGCTGGATTCAAAACTGGAGCGGGTGCAGCAAACAGACAGTGC